>NC_138198.1:123934380-124114380 GCF_964194105.1 Spermophilus citellus
TGAGAACCTGACAACTGGATTTTTTTTAAGTTATAATCCATTCAGCCATGATCAGTGCAATGTGCCACTTTGGATGGAATTTTTTCAAAATGGGTCAGCAACACATCATAGTTCTGAATTATTTTAAAACAAAGTACTATCACCTTGTTGTTTTGTTAAACTACCCACATTTTTAAAAAAATTTTAATTGGTTCCTTTTAGTTATCCATGACGGTAGAGCCCTTTTGACATAATGTAAAGCATGAAATATCTCCAGACCCCAGGACCTCTCCTTCCCTTCCTCTCCCAAGCTCCTGCTCCCTTCCCTCTATTGATCTCTCTGCCATTCACCCAGAAATTAATTTGTTATGTATATACATGATGGTGAGACTCATGGTGGTATATTCATATATGAACACAGCAAAGTTATGTTGTTTAGTTTAAGCTTCGTCCTGGGGTTTCATAAACTGACTTCCAGACCACTTACGTATAATTGAATCAAGCCTTTATTGAAGCACACCGGTGGCGGCTGACCAGAACATAAAGCTCTCCCCTGATCAGCAATTGCAAGGGCACTCCTTATAAGCCTGAAAACCGCAAAAGGGATGTTCAGGGGATCCCGCCAATGCAAGCAAGCCAGGTTACAGAAGTGGGACAGTGCAGTCAAACGGAGGGAAGCCTAAGCAATCACAGTTAGCCCAGTCACCCCAGTTACAGAAACAGAGCCCCGTGACCCTAGTTACAGAAACAATGCCCCATTAGGTAGTTCCGTGTTCTTAAAGGTTTCTATAGCAAAAGGAGAAGAACATCTTGCCCCAGTCAGGACCCTTCTACTTGGCCTGTTGTTTTACAGGATGAAGTCATAAAACAAAATGGAGTCACATTTGCTTCTACTACCACAATGTCAGATTCATTCCACTGTCTTTCCTTTTTCCACCCTTCCTTCCCCCTTTATTCCCCTTTGTCTAATCCACTGAACTTCTATTCCTCCCTCCCCCCCTTATTGTGGTTTAGCTTTTGCATATCAGAAAGAATATATGGCCTTGGTTTTTTTTTGGATTGTCTTATTTCCCTTAGCAAGATAGTCTCCAGATCCATCCATTTACTGGCAAATACCATAATTTTATTCTTCTTTATGCCTGAGTAATATTCCATTGCATATATAGGCCACATTTTATTTATCCATTCACCTGTGGAAGGGCACCTAGGTTGGTTCCATAGCTTAGTATTGTGAATTTAGCTGCTATAAACATGGATGTGGTTGTATCACTGGTATGCTGATTGTTAAGTCCTTTGGGTATAAACTGAGAAGAGGGATAGCTGGGTCAAATGATGGTTCCATTCCAGGTTTCCCAAGGAATCTCCATACTGTTTTCCAAAGTGGTTGCACCAATTTGCAGTCCCACCAGCAATGTATGAGTGAACCTTTTCCCCACATCCTCACCAATATTTATTGCTACTTGTGATAATTGCCATTCTGACTGCAGTGAGGTAGAATCTCAGTGTAGTTTTAATTTGCATTTCTCTAATTGCTAGAGATGTTGAATATTTTTTCATATATTTGTTGCCTGTTTGTACTTCTGTGAAGTGTCTCTTTGGTTCCTATGCCCATTTGTTGGTTGGGTTATTTGTTTTTTGATGTTAACTTTTGAGTTCTTTATATATCACGGAGATTGTTTTGGAGATTAGTGCTCTATATGTGATGCAGGTGGTAAAGATCCTCTTACATTCTGTAGGCTCTCTCTTCATGTTCTAGATGGTTTTCTCTGCTGTGGAGAAGCTTTTTAGTTTAATATCATTTATTGATCTTACTTCTTGTGCTTTAGGAATCTGGTTAAGGAGTTTTTTCCCTAAGCTGATATGATGGAGATTTGGGCCTACTTTTCCCTCTAGTAGGTGAGGGTCTCTGGCCTACTGCCCAGGTAAAAGACCAAACTCAGATACACATGTCCCTCAGCCACCGGGAACGTGGCTCTTGCAAGGTCCCTGCGCAGAGACAGAGTCCGCCAGGTGTTTTTGGAATAGCCGCACTCCCCATCCTCATACTGCCATAGAAGCCAAGGAAGTACCCCCAGGGCCACCCCAATCCAAGAAGCTTAGGAGTGGACTAGCTGTGGTTTTCTGAGTGTGCATGGGTCCCACATCCAGCCTTTGAGTATGAGAGGCTTCCCCTGACCATCTCTCCCAGCCGGTCAGTGATTTTTAGCCAAGACCTCCTACACCTCCTGCATCAGGACCACGGTCGAGTTGGTGTACAGAACAGGTGACAGTCACCAAGCAGCTGCTGCCTCTCCAGAGACACGTGGATCTGCCTCAGAGTGCCCCAGCGGGTCGCATCCTGCTGGATGAGAAAGTGATCTCACATGTGACTTTGATTTGTTTAAACAAATCCTATGAACTTTCTTAAAATTTCACAACTCAGCGATCCTTCCATTCACCAAACCCCCCACCAGCGGGCAGATGGAAAAGAAGAGAGCTGCTTCCCGCTGCTGTCCCCAGGTGGAGTGTGGACACTGTCACCTGTCTACAATCTAGGTGAGTGTGGACACTGTCACCTGTCTACAATCTAGGTAGTGTGGACACTGTCACCTGTCTACAATCTAGGTGAGTGTGGACACTGTCACCTGTCTACAATCTAGGTGTGTGTGGACACTGTCACCTGTCTACAATCTAGGTGTGTGTGGACACTGTCACCTGTCTACAATCTAGGTGTGTGTGGACACTGTCACCTGTCTATGATCTAGGTAGTGTGGACACTGTCACCTGTCTACAATCTAGGTAGTGTGGACACTGTCACCTGTCTACAATCTAGGTAGTGTGGACACTGTCACCTGTCTACAATCTAGGTGAGTGTGGACACTGTCACCTGTCTACAATCTAGGTAGTGTGGACACTGTCACCTGTCTACAATCTAGGTGAGTGTGGACACTGTCACCTGTCTACAATCTAGGTAGTGTGGACACTGTCACCTGTGTACGATCTAGGTGAGTGTGGACACTGTCACCTGTCTACGATCTAGGTGAGTGTGGACACTGTCACCTGTCTACAATCTAGGTGTGTGTGGACACTGTCACCTGTCTACAATCTAGGTGAGTGTGGACACTGTCACCTGTCTACAATCTAGGTGTGTGTGGACGCTGTCACCTGTCTACAATCTAGGTGAGTGTGGACGCTGTCACCTGTCTACAATCTAGGTGAGTGTGGACGCTGTCACCTGTCTACAATCTAGGTGTGTGTGGACACTGTCACCTGTCTACGATCTAGGTGTGTGTGGACGCTGTCACCTGTCTACGATCTAGGTGAGTGTGGACACTGTCACCTGTCTACGATCTAGGTGTGTGTGGACACTGTCACCTGTCTACGATCTAGGTGTGTGTGGACGCTGTCACCTGTGTACGATCTAGGTGAGTGTGGACACTGTCACCTGTCTACGATCTAGGTGAGTGTGGACACTGTCACCTGTCTACGATCTAGGTGTGTGTGGACACTGTCACCTGTCTACGATCTAGGTGAGTGTGGACACTGTCACCTGTCTACGATCTAGGTGAGTGTGGACACTGTCACCTGTCTACAATCTAGGTGAGTGTGGACACTGTCACCTGTCTACAATCTAGGTGAGTGTGGACGCTGTCACCTGTCTACAATCTAGGTGAGTGTGGACGCTGTCACCTGTCTACAATCTAGGTGAGTGTGGACACTGTCACCTGTCTACAATCTAGGTGTGTGTGGACACTGTCACCTGTCTACAATCTAGGTGGTGTGGACACTGTCACCTGTCTACAATCTAGGTGTGTGTGGACACTGTCACCTGTCTACAATCTAGGTGAGTGTGGACACTGTCACCTGTCTACAATCTAGGTGAGTGTGGACACTGCCAACTGCCTATGATCTAGGTGAGTGTGGACACTGTCACCTTCTACAATCTAGGTAGTGTGGACACTGTCACCTGTCTATGATCTAGGTGAGTGTGGACACTGTCACCTGTCTACGATCTAGGTGTGTGTGGACACTGTCACCTGTCTACAATCTAGGTGAGTGTGGACACTGCCAACTGCCTATGATCTAGGTAGTGTGGACACTGTCACCTGTCTATGATCTAGGTGAGTGTGGACACTGTCACCTGTCTACGATCTAGGTGAGTGTGGACACTGTCACCTGTCTACGATCTAGGTGTGTGTGGACACTGTCACCTGTCTACAATCTAGGTAGTGTGGACACTGTCACCTGTCTACGATCTAGGTGTGTGTGGACACTGTCACCTGTCTACAATCTAGGTGAGTGTGGACACTGTCACCTGTCTACAATCTAGGTGTGTGTGGACACTGTCACCTGTCTACAATCTAGGTGTGTGTGGACACTGTCACCTGTCTACAATCTAGGTGTGTGTGGACACTGTCACCTGTCTACAATCTAGGTGTGTGTGGACACTGTCACCTGTCTACAATCTAGGTGAGTGTGGACACTGCCAACTGCCTATGATCTAGGTAGTGTGGACACTGTCACCTGTCTACAATCTAGGTAGTGTGGACACTGTCACCTGTCTACAATCTAGGTGTGTGTGGACACTGTCACCTGTCTACAATCTAGGTGAGTGTGGACATTGTCACCTGTCTACAATCTAGGTGTGTGTGGACACTGTCACCTGTCTACAATCTAGGTGAGTGTGGACACTGCCAACTGCCTATGATCTAGGTAGTGTGGACACTGTCACCTGTCTACAATCTAGGTGAGTGTGGACACTGTCACCTGTCTACAATCTAGGTAGTGTGGACACTGTCACCTGTCTACAATCTAGGTGAGTGTGGACACTGTCACCTGTCTACAATCTAGGTGTGTGTGGACACTGCCAACTGCCTATGATCTAGGTAGTGTGGACACTGTCACCTGTCTATGATCCAGAGCTCTCACTGAACCCACCCTGAGCCCCTGCCCAGGAAGCTTGACACCCTGCACTCCGTGTGGCACGTGACCGAAGGACTTCATCGTTACTGTTCATTTCACGTTGCCGAGATGAAACTGGGGGAGCAGTTCTGTTTTCATTTTAATATAATCTTTAAAGTTTGTATTTCTGAAGGAGCCATATAAGAATACAGTATGGAGTACAACTAGGGGCTGGGACAGTCTCCCTCTGGTGGATCCTCCCCGCTGACTTCCCGGGTGCAGGGTGCAGGGTGGTCCCCGAGACGAACAGCATGATGTCTGCTTTGGAAAGACCAAGTGGGGGCCAGGAACCTCAGTCGGCACCTTTTCCCAATCAACTGTGCCCCAGAAACTTTCCATCACCCACCCACCTCCATTCCCACTAGCTGTGGGTAGCACCCGTGTGGGGGCACACCGACTTTTATTTATTCACACTCCTCTGATGGACGTTTAGGCAGCTTTCAAGTTTTTTGCTTTTAAAAAATTATAGTACCACGAACACCCTTGGGCCAAGGTGAACTGATGTACAGAGCAAGTGCCTAGATATGTGTGGTCCTAATTGCAAAATCGATTATGATAAAACTGCCAAATTGTCCCCCGCAAAAGCTGTAGAAATTTATTTTCTTGCCAACAATATATTTGGGAACTTATTTGCCCATACTTAAGATCACAAAATATTTTTATTTTTACCAATGTGAGAGTTGTTAGACTAAAAAGTTATTTACTTGCATTTTATTAACCATTAGTGGGATTGAGTATTTTGACAACTACTTAAAAGCAAACTTTATTCCTTCCACTCTGAAAATTGCTCATGTGTGTCTTATTAATCCTTTGGGGTTTTCTTACTGGTTTGCATAGATACTTTTTAAAGGGCAAGGACTTTAGCCTTTCCGTGTGTTTTCTACATACACACACTCTCTGGTTTGTCTCCTGTATTTTGACATTTAGCTAATATATATATTTTTTTTGCAAAGCAAACTTATTTTATTTTTACAATGTGATGTAGTCACATTGTACATTTTATCTTTATAATTTCTGGATTTGTTCCTCACATGAAAGGGCTCCAGGTATATTGCTTAAATTGTCACTGACAAAGATTGGTCTCTCCATCTCCCCAGCATCCCTGTACCACCTTACAAAGTCCAAGTCTCGAGGATTTAGCAGAGTAATGTCTTTGTTTTACTCTGGATAAAACCGAGTCCTTTTGAGCCCACAGTGGCTTCTCCTTGTCTCAGAAGTCAGCTCCTTCTGCTCTGACCTTGTCCCAGAGGTCAGCCTTCTTGCTTTGTCCCCGCTTGGTGGCCTCTGGACATCAGACTCTGACCTGGAACCTCAATGAGAGTCATGTGCAGAACCTATGCAAGTCTTGGCAGCAACGTTCGACTTGTTTTCTTTTCCAAAATCAACAAAGGCTCATTATGCTTCTCATCTTGTGTTCTTCACCACCCTTTGTGAATAAAAATTTTATAATTTGGGGTTCAGGACAACTTATAAAGTCAGCACTAGGAAGTGGACTGCAATATTTCTACTTCTGTGATAATTCTGTAGCAAAACAGAACAAAACCAGAAAGACATTATTTGGCACTGCTGTGCGGAGGGCACAGTTCCTGGGGGAAGACAAAGCTAAAAGGTACGGTAGGGATGCTCACTGCAACTGTGGAGCTGTGGAATGTTGAGGAAGCGCAGTTAACATGAGAGAGAGATCTTGGATGGGCTAACTCCTGATCTGAAATTGAGCAGGCACGACAATCTTTCTCTAAATGTCTTCTATTTTTTTGCCATAGATATTTGTATAACGTGGCTTTCCATTTATTTTGTTCCGTAAAGGCAAATGTTTGTCTGACAAAAGAACTAAAAAAGTGAGTGGTGATTATTGGAATTATGACAGTAGTTGAAAAACTAACAAAAATCCTTCTAGTTCCTACTGCCCTACCAGTATGAAGAACAAGACACAGAAATTGCAGCACAATGTTTAATAATTTGGCCAGCAGAGGGCGCTGCACACTGACGGTCTCCAGGCTGGACAGCCTCAGGTTCCCTGTTTTACCATCTAATTAAGGCATTTGCAAGTGCTTTGGCGCTGGGCTTCAGACACAAATATATGTCCCAAACTTAAAGATGGCTGTGGAGAGAAGGTTAGTTGAAATGATATAATTTCCCTCTGTGTTGAAGAAGAGAAACACTGTCTGCATATACACCCATGTCCACACGGTTACGAATGCAGCTAGATTAATTGAAGTGGTAATATGACTTTTGCATAATCCCAGGTGACCAAGGTGCTGGGGGTGCAGCTCAGAGTTAGAGCACTTGCCCATAATGCTCAAATCCACCCCCCGGAATGCACGCAGCACATTGTAATGTAAATTACAGCTTGGCTTGTAAATTCTCCTGAAAATGCCTTTGGTTTCATTTTGTGGTCTGACTCTCTCTCAATCATAAGCTAATGATAGAACGCCCACTTCTAAGTACTTTCTTTTAAACAGTGACATGGATATTAGTGTTTGAATAGTACCAAAATGTTGTGGCTCTGTACAACCGTTTATATCTGTTTTCAAAGTATTTAAATTTATATTTCACCCCTATGGATTTGAAGAGTCTAAAATATTTTTAAAGCATATTATTCCCTGTCATCTCCCCATTAAGAAAATTTAAATGCATGATTTATTTTTTAATATTATTTTTATTTATAATTTCATTATTGTTGTTGTTGTTGTTATTTTTCAGTGCTTTGTATGGAACCCAGGTCCTCGCACATGCTGGGTGGGTACTATTCCACCGGGTTACATCCCCAGCTAAAGGTATGATTTTGAACCCATTTGCACTTGGTTGAACTTGGCAATGTGGGGACCCCTGGGTTAGTCTGTCTGGCACCGAGTATTGATGCATGGCATTTGTGTTTTTCATTTAAGGAGCAAACTAAACTGACTGCATGGAATGCCTGGGACTGGCCCATCCATCCATGTGATAAGTGTTGGTGTCATTACCTTTACAGAATTAATAGTCTCTGGGGACTGAGGCTCCATCATATTAACAGTTTCTCACAGTGGGAAAACTCTCAAAAAAAAAAGTTTTTGTACACAGGATTCACTATCCCAAGCTGCACCTTGGGTTCTGATGACCTCTTACTACTTTATCAGGTACATTGTGTACAAGTTCCTGCTAAGTGAAGAGTGGTACTCTGATAGCTGCTGTGTGGAACCAAAGTCGAGACATTCTCTGATGCTGTGATCCAAGCTCAATTCACCCATAAATTTTATTTATGATGTTTATTGCTTGGTAAAAAAGAAGTTGAGCTATATGAATAAAATTTGGCCTTGTTTAATACCATTAAACATTACTAAGGAATCCTTAAGGGAAATAATTCTATTCTGAATAATATTGAATAATAGCAAGGTGTTAAGATTTAAATATATGTGAAGTCATTGATTTAGATAAAATCACGATTTATCTTTTAAAGTTGGAAAGTGGATTAAGGTTTGCTCCTCAGTTCTGTTGGCCTGAGTGAGCGCACCTGTGCAGCCTGCTGTGCAGCGCCCTCTTGTGACCACACGTCTTTATGCGGGTAGAATCACCTAATGGCATTTTTGCGCCTTCCATTTTGCTTCAGATTGGCAAGTCTACTGGAATTGGAATTACTTGAGTATCCTTTGTTATAAGCAGGCAAAATATTGATACAGACAGTGCCAGAAAGATTAATGGCAACCTTGGAACAGGGGTCATAGCTTGATGCTCTAAAATTTACTTTGAGTCATTAAAGTGATTATTAAAAGGGATTGTTGCTTGTAAATTATTGTTATTTTAGGAAAGACTTTCCTTGCTTTGTCCCAGATCAGCAGTGACTGGGAAGGATTCCCGCCCGGTCACCTCTGATGTTCAGCTCAGGGCTCAGCTACTCTGGGGCAGGAGGGGCAGTCCACTAGACTCCACTGTGGAGGTACCACGAATCCCCCTAATGTAGTCAGGTCTCAGGGATCCCGCCCCCACAGGGCCAGAGGTTCCTTCTTTTCACCAGCAGCTCACGGTGACCCGTGGGGAGAGGGGATGAGCTGCTGTGGTGAGCTCTGGGCCTGGGAGTCACTGACCTGGGCCAGCCATTAGCACACTTTGTAAATCGAGGTAAATAACCTGCCTTCGCTGCCTCAGTTTTCTCCTTTGCAAAGTGGGGACAACAGATTGCTGCGAAGATCAAGTCTTGCCTGTGTGTAAAAATTGTTAAATAGCCTGTTATTGTTAAAAGTCAGAATTGGTGCTAAAACTGGGTTTTTCTATATACATTTTAATTCCTAACTATGAGACTTCGTTTTTTAGAACAGTTTTAGGTTCACAGAACAACTGAGCGACAGAGGTTTCCCAGACGTTCCTCGGCTGCGTACATTCTTCTATTCTGAGTGGCTGGGGTACATTGTCAACCACTGATGAGTCGGGGTCAACCCTGGTTGTTAACGAGGGGCCACACTTTACCGAGTGGCCACCCAGGTGCTGCCCCCTCCGAGGCTCTGACGTGAGCACTGACGCACCTCCATTAGGATGCTGTGCCCTGCACTCTCCTTGCTCTAAGGACCCCCCCCCCAGGCTGTCTTTTCATCCCCCCTCCCTGCCAGCTCATCGCAGCTCTGGGTCCTTTCACCTCTCTGGAGTTTGCTGCGTCCAGAATGTCCTGCAGTTGGCAGCCTCTAGACACCTCCCTCCTCCGTGTCTCCCCATGGCTCGATGGCTCATTTCAGCCTTGGATAGGGAGCTCCATGCTGGTCCATGAGCTCTCCCCTCCCGTAGCCGCCTTCCTGTGCTCCTACTACTGGAGCCATTGGGGGAGAGCTGCTGACTCCCATGGCTGCCGATTTAGAATCTGTGACAATCCCTGGTGGAGAACCAGTCCTCAGTGAATGTGTGTGTAAGCAGGCAGAGTGGAAAGGGCCGACCCTTGGGCCGGCTGCGGCGGCACTCCTTGTAGCAACTGCTGAAGGCCAGAGTTTTCAAAGCTGCTGGCAGTGACCCCCGTGAGCTCGCTTTCTTCTGGGAACCCCGAGGTTCAGGGGGTGCTGGGACAGTCTCCCCAGCTGAGCCTGCAGAGCTGTGGCAGGCTTCCCACGGGCTGCACTGGCCTGTGACTCGGGTCGGTGGCACCTCAGCTGGCAGGCATTTTTGTTTGTTACTGCTACTAAGAAGACAGCTCAGTGGTGACTGTCACATCTTGGTGAGGGGAGAGTGGGGGGAGGAAGAACTGCCCCTGATGATGATCCTGGGTCCCTGGGGATCCCCATCAACAAGTCTCTAGCCATGGTGTGTCTGGCTGAAGGCAGGGCAGTGACGTGTTTGTGACTGAGGGGCGGCTGCAGGAGACGCTTTAGGACAGTCAGAGGCCAGGTGGAGGGGACCTGATTCGCGCCGTAGGTGGTGGTGGTGGGGGATACAATTCAAATCAAGATTATAAGCAGACAAGAGGAGGATCAAGACACTGTGGTAGATGTAACCTGAAAGGCACCTGGGCTAACGGATTCTGTGAATAGAGCTAAAGTGAGTCTTCCAGAGACTTCTGCCTTCAGAGGAATTGTTTACTTCTTCAAGAAGAGGAAAAGTTTGTTTTTTGTTATTTTGTTTGTTTGTGGAGCTGGGCTGACGCTCTGGCCTCGCACTGCTGGGCAGGCGCTCGGTCACTGCCCTGCGTCTTCAGCCCACAGACTCGAGGTGTAGTAATCCCTACTCCATCTGTGGAGCCACGGAGGGGAGGCAGGGCCACCTGTCGGGGTGCGCAGATTTCACATGGGAGAGCCCGAGGGACTTGGGGACTTCTCATTTGCAAGGTGTGGCCTTTACACCGCTTCCTTTCCCCTGTTGGCAAAGGAGGGGTTCCCTGCTACGGCTCTGGGGAGGTGGACCCCCAGCCTCCATGCTGTACAACTGAGATTGACAGCAGCCGGCGTTGCACATTCCCACAGGCAGAGGGGACACCATGTGCCAGACAGAGACATGTGGCAGTGGCACTGGACACAGAGTGGACAACCAGGGTCTGGGCAGGTGTCCTTAGAGTAGTAGTAAGGGAGTGGGGTGACCGCTGGCCCCAGGTGGACGTGATGGGTTTCTATGAGTCATTCTCTGCTCAGGGAGGGGCGTGTCTGGTCCACCATGAGGACCGTGGCTTGGCCTGTGGTCTTGCCCTGGGAGCAGAGTGGGGAGGGAGCTGGCTGGTCAGGCCTTGGAGGCCTTGGGCTTCCTCGGATGCCAAGACAGTTTATACCTGGGAGTCGAATTTCAGGCCTCAGTCCCACCTGTACAGCTAGGGGTGTCCACGTGGGCGTGCTGGCTGATGGTAGTTAACACAGTCACATGGCCGGCTACAGAAACCAGCTTCCCCTTCCCCCTCGTAAATAGCAGCCTGTGTTTCAGGAACAATCCCATCCTGTTGTCTGAGTCCTTGTCTTAGAACTTCACTGTAGAGAATTCATAAAAGTTACACAGAGCAAACGAGGTGAGAAGTCCCAAAGAGTCTGTCGCGTCCCATGGCAGGGGATTCCACCAGCAGCGAATGTCTAGGGTGTGAATTTGAAGTTGCATTACGTGCAAGGGTACTGTGCACCCTAATGTACTCACACTGAAGCAAGGTTGGGCAAGTGAGCCAGGAAAGGCAGAATGCTTTCTTTCTGCAGAGTGGCTATAGAATATCCATGTAATCTTTACGATGTGCTCTGTCCTCTGGTTGGACTTTTCATCTACCCATGGGCACTGTCCAAAGGCACACAGGCAGAACACATATTTTCAGGGTCCTGCCAGGTAAGGGGGGTGATCATTGCCTTCACTCTGCTAGCCATCACGTCACGGATCATGTTCATAAGAAATGTCATTTATTGTATTTGAATCGATTTTTTACTAACATGGGGTCTCCAATTTTTGATTTTATTTCTGGGCATTGCTCTATTTTATTCCAAGTGAGATGAGATATGAATGAGAGAGCCGGGTCTGAATTCTCAGATTTTGCTAAAGAACAATATGTATCTTCTAGAGGATTTTTTTTAAATAGTCACTTGAGACCCAAACTCCAATTTCTAATGGCACCCCTTGTTCTCAGCGTTTGACAGCCCATTTACTCCCCTAAGGGTTTCTCTGTTCACTGAGAATATATAATGAGGCCCCTAGTTGTCTCCTGTGGGGTGAGTGAGTGGCGAGGGCTGTCCCAGGGCTCTGGAAGTGACGGGCAGCCTGGCTTCCCTCCTCTGGCTCGTGCTCCTTCCCAGCTCCATCGGTGGCTGGGAGTTCTGTGGCTCTCGGCCCTGCCTGTCTGGCTCCACCAGGCTGGGCTTTGATTCCCGTCCAGCGTGGGCAAAGGCAAGATTTAGGCCAGTTGTTAAAATCCTGAGGAGAGTTAATACCTGCCGAACAGGGATTTACATTCTATGCTTGAGAGTCATTAAAAATGAATGCTATGCTGCGCATTTTATCTTGGCTTTGGATTTGGGAAAAGCCTCTAATAAAAGCTTCTAAGAAAGTCTAGGAATGGCTTGAAAGTCCTTTCATATTCATAATAGATTTTTTTTTTTTTTTTGCTGTTGTTGTAGCAAACACATTTGTAATCAGTGACCAAGGGTCGGCCCCCAAGGGTGGGAGTTAGGGCTCTCTGAGATCGGTCAGGCATCTGTTTAACCTGGGCAGTCAGGAAGTGAGAACTTTTTATGTCAGTAAATTAAACCTGTCCCAGGCAGATCAGCCGATTATGGTTGATGACAAGCCTTAGTTGGAGCCTACCATCAATAATAATATTGCCAAGCATGTTGGGACGACAGGGTGGGATGCGTGTCACTCTCTCTATAATGGACTTCTCTCCAAGACGCGAGCGTTCAGAGATGTGTGTGGCAGATAATAGGTTTAGTTTCATGAGCTTTATTGTTATCTTGGTGACGTGCTGATTCCTAAAAAAAAAATCTCAGCAGGGACACAGCTGAAGCTACTGGAATGGCCCGAGGTTTCAGACGGCTGAATGTAATTATTCAACCACAGTTGTGTCGACAGGTGACTTCAGAAATACAGAGATTCTAATCGTGGCTCGGCAAGATGGGGTGAGGATTGCTTCTAGAATAAATAAAATATGAAATTTATACTGATGGCGTGTAAACAAGTCTCTAAGAGACAGCCCTATTAACGCAAAGCAGGCATGTTACAGTAAAGGTCAGAGGTACTCCTTTGGAACTGTCTGAGGCAGGAGAAGGATAACTCAAGGAGCCTGTGGGAAGGAAGCATGGTTTCTTGGCTGTCACTTTTGGTTACTGGGGGGCACTGAGGTCACTCTGATTTCATGGACTTCAATAAAAGCTCTGGGTCACACCCAGGTAAACCAAAAAAGCCTGGGTTCAAATAGGTGTATACCTTTTCTAAACAAAGAGTATTATTCACTTAGGAGGCCAGAAACCAGTGTAAAAACATGCCTTTTAATTCTTGGGCTCATTAGAGGGAGCCGGACTGAGTCAGATGAACTGTCTCTATATTGGGGTACTTAGGCCATTTCCGCACCCCTCTCTACTCAATGGGGTGTCCCTGCTGAGCAGGAAATGAGGACAACTGCTGAGTGGGAGAAGGAGGCTCAAAATATGCCCAGCTAATTCAAATGTCCATTGTAGTTTGTATAATGTGAAATTTCAGTGCTCTTCCAACAGGGTTGCCAGATTTAGCAAATAAAAATACAGAATGCCCTGTTAAAATTGAATTTCAGATCAACAAAGCATATATATATATACATATATATATATATATTTATTTTTAACAACATTTTTTTTAAGGAACAGTTTTAGGTTCACAGCAAAATAAGAAAGTACAGAAAGTATTGTCCCCGCGACCTCCTCCGCACCAGCATCCCACAGCCGAGGGGACACTGTTACAACCAACAAGCCCGCACTCCGCAGTTTACGCATCAGGCTGCCCCCAGGTGGGGTGTGTTCTGTGGTTTTGGCAAATTCGTGGCGGCTCGTGTCCACCATGACAACATCTCACAGAGCATTCTCACGCCATGAAACTCCTCTGTGCCTGCCTGTTCACCCCTCCCTCCCACACACCTGGCAACCCCCAGCTTGCCCACGCCACGTTTCTGGCCTTCAGAACATCGTCATTAGGTTGCGTTGTGCAGTAAGTGTCTTTTGAGGTTGGCTTCGCTCACTTCCTAGTAGGCATTGGGGTTCCTCATGGCTTCCCATACCCCGGGGTCCACCCCAGTACCGATTCTCGGGCCGGCCGAGAGTGCAGGTTTTCAATGTGGACACGGTTCTAATTTGGTCAGCACCACGGAGTGTGACTGTTGGGTCACATGGTGGGAGTTTGTTGAACTTTGTAAGAATATGGTTTTCAGTAGAGGTGTGTCTTGGATACTGTGGGCACCCCTACCTGCCGACGGGAGGCCATGTGGCGGGCCGGGGACACGGAGGTCACAGCACTTTGAGTTATGGCGATGCAGAAAGCAGGTGAACCTCTCATTCTCTGTCTGGCCCTCATCCCTGGCTGGGTCCCTTGCAGGGTGGGGCTGGCAGGAGCCAGGGCTCCCAAGCCAGGAAGGCTAGACTTGGGCACATGCTGGTTATGGGGTCATGCCTGCCACCCAGAAAGTCCCTCACTGGACTTGGTGCCCTGAGTTCCAGGGTCACCACTTGGTTCTCTGTGAAGGGCTTCCTCTCTCCTCACACCCTTCTGACTTGACAAGTCTCACTGGTGCCCACACTTATCTCATGGCCCTGGTCTGCTGTCCCCAGTGACCTCAAGGTCCCTTGAGGGTTGAGGCCTGGATAGCATCTGTCCTTGTCTATGGAACTACTTTAGCTTCACAGGGAGAAGCAGCTGCTCACGGTGTGGACAGCCTGCAAACACACTTGGTATGGCTCCGTTTGGGTCCCGTGGAGCCAGTGACTGCTCCCAGTGTGAGTGTGGCTCTGTGTTCTGTGATCTAGGGCTGTGGCAGCAAGTGGGACCACCTGGGGCTGCTAGCAAGGCCAGCTCGCCCAGACCATTAAATCAGGATGCCCGAGGTCCACGCAGCCTTTGCTTTCTGGGTAGCTGAGGCCCAAGCCTCTGATCTCAAAGGAGCTGCAGCTGGACCCTCCCGGAGGCCCGTGTGGAGGGCGGGCAGGTTCAGTAGGTGGAGCCTTCTTATTCTGGAGCCCGGCAGAGGGCCGAGAGGGGCTGGCACTGCGAGCAGAGGAGCCGTGGACGGAGGCCGACTTGCCGGGCAGACTGTCCCCCGGGGCTGTGTTCCTCTCCCTGCCCGGTGTCTGAGACACCGAGCTTCAGGTCCACGCAGCAGGTCTCAGCGACACTCCTGGCCACTGGGGACCTGGCTACCCCACATGCACGGTGCTGGTGTTTGGATCCGCTGCCCCTTTGGTAGGTGAGTGACACGCTTTCCCCGCCAGCCTCGGGCTAGGGGCTGAGTGCAGTCATCTGGCCCTTGAGAGTGGACGCTGCTGGGGAGCTGAAAGGCCACTTGAGTCTTAGCTGTTTCCCATGCTGACATTACCTCTTCTTCTGGAAAATTCAAGTTCCCTAGAATTCTAAAAGTTAATCTGTAAAAAGGGACAGAAAGCATGTGTTTTTCCTTCAGTGTAGTAAGGTTGGATGAGCTGAGGACCTTCGAGGTGGTCATGGAACAAAGAGGTTACCACCCGGGGTGGGGGGGAACTTCCCTTTGTCCCCAAGGTGCCTGACTGGCTTGGCCTTATCACTGAGCAAGAGACCAGGGCCAGGAATCCACTCTTTTCAGCGTCCTGAGAAAAAAGGTGTCCCCTTGGTGAGGTTCTTGAACCGGGTTTATGATACCCAGTGTTTGTAAAATCAAACTCCAAGGGGCTAACGGGAAACAGAAAACCGAAGGGTGAGCTTTGTGAATCTGAGCAACGGGGTTTAGGTGCCCGAGTGTTTGGGGCAGTCCTCCCCAAGATGCTTTCCCAGGGAACCCTGGCGCTCCTGTTGGCTAAGGTTCTCCTCTGGGGCTGCAGGTGGCTGGCGTTGTCATTGTGAGCCCATGACTCCGGTGGCTCTGTGCTTCTGGGACAGAAGAGCCGCCGTTCAGAGTGAACCCAGTAAAACCAACTGTAAGCACGCAGTTGGGTTGCTGTCTTGCGATTTGTGAGCCATCTTTTTCAATTTGCCTGTCTCTGCTCTGCCCTGCCCTTATGTTTATAATTAACTTTGAAGTTTATTTTTGACTTCAGATGCAGCTACCTGCCCCATTTTTATTTCAAAATAGTCGGGTCTGGCTTCTGCCAAACTAGAAGGATCTTAAAAACTAGAGAAACGTGTTAGTGATCTTGTTTGCTGCTGCTGAGACACCTGAGGCTCTTTGGGAAATCAAGGGAACTTTGTTCGCTAATGACCCGTGAATAGCACTAGGTGTGCTGTGACCTGGGCCCGTGATCCCCGCTACTGGGCAGGCCTCGGGCAAGGAGCTGGAGCTGGAGGCAGCCTGGGCAAATTAGCGAGACCCTCATGGGGTGCAGGAGACACGGAAGCAGACCGGGAGCACGTGTCTTATGAATCAGGGCATAATCCTGGGCAGCTGGGGCTGGGGTCCCATTGTGAGTCGGGCACAGGGGCTTGTTACTGCATCAAGAAGCTAATATAATGTCCTTGTTTGTAAAATGTCGAGCAGGAAATGGGAGCTTTATGGGTAATTCTAATTAAATCATCAAAGGCAACTTGAGACTTATTTAATGTCACAATTTTGTTCAAAATGAATGCTTATATTTTAAAGCTTTTAAGTGGTGATAGATATGGATGCTGAATTGAAATTTCAAAACTAATCCTAATGACAAAGATAGTCAGTGCATGATGTGCTAATGTGTATGGCCAGGAAGGATTTGTTGTGCACCTAAAGGGAGAGAAGCCACCAATGTCCCTAATCCCTACAGAGGTTAATGTTTATTGACTTACGACTTTTTATTAGTAATAGAGTTCATTGGACACTATATAAACTTACATATATTTTAATTATTATATTGAATTTCTTCATGACCTGAAGAGGGAGCAATCTAAAAAAACATTTAATATGCTATGGACTAGGGAGTTAAGGTGGATTTATTTTGATTTGCTACAATATATAGTTTATTTTAAAATTCTTATTAAAATCTTGGTACTTCCTGCTCTTCCAAGAGGAGAGTTTTTCAGAATTTGGATCCCGAGCAGTCTGCACTGGCATTGCGATCTTGCTATGGACTTTTCACTCACGTGAGGTTGGAAATAAATCTAAAAACAGAACGACTAAAGAAGTGGCTGGAAGCTGCACCCCATGCTCCTCTAACAGGCAGCTCAGCGGGGTGATGGAAATCGGAAGTAATGACGGCTTTTAAGTTTCCATTTTCTCCAGCCCGTTTCATTCCATGGATGCACCAGGTTTCTTGGATGATGGGCAGACTGCCTGTCTTTCCACATCTGCTTTATTCTTTAATTTGAACTTAAATCACAGGAAGTTGTCCACTCTTCTGTGTTCTCCTTGTTTTGCTTTAGTTCTTTCAATTCTCCCCCCTTATATATACTTTCTGATTTTTTTTTTTTTTTTGTACACGAGTAGCCTTTATCTTGAGTACTGAGAACGCTCCTAACCTGAAGGTCTTCTTACTTGAGAAGATGTCCCCAGAGCATTGAGCCGAGTGGACTCGCCGAAGAGAAAGGCTGTGATTGAACAGGCTGATTTACACTGATTCATGGAAATCAAACATGATTAGCAGCATAAGTATATTTAAAAATTATTTGGGCTCTTTCAGCTAGAATTGGAATGGGGTTCCTGGGGAAGGAAGGCAAGCTACTTTGCTCATTGACACTGCTGCCAGGTGGCTCTGCATCGAGGCCTAGGACTGCTGGACACGTGGACACTGTCCTGCTGGAGAGGGTCGGGGCCTCGGGGCTCTCTGCAGTGGCTGGTCTGCTTGTTGAACTGTGTGTAGGCTCCACTCACCTTGATCTGTCTTGCAGTGTGTGGAGATCATGTCTGTCTAAAACTTATCATTTTTTTTTCTGGGAATCTAAGCATATTTAAATGAATACTTTGATTCTGGAATCTTTCCATAACTTGCCACACATACATCTGCACACAGATAAATAGCACTCATTGAAAACCTTAGCAGTGATGTGTCTAGTCTGCCCTTCACAGTGACCTAGAGGTTAGTAGGCATCGATGGTGCCACAGGTTATTAAACGGATTTCTGGGTCAATCCCCCACAGTTTTTGACTCAGTGTGTCTTGGGTGGGAGAAGATTGAATTTTTTTTAACCATATGCACATAATACTTGGATCACATTTCTTCCAGGTTTCTAGGTATTGTTGACCACAAAGGCCAGAGACTCAGCCTTTGAGTTCTCTGGTTTATAAAATGCTACATATTTGATTTTTTTCTGATTTCCTTTTGCCAAATCTATCTCACTGAAGACGTCTAGTTAACTTGTGTTTAATAAGACTGAGGCCTCTAGAGCCAGACTACTGAACTCGAAATCATGGCTTTGTCAGTGATTAAAAATTACTATTGTTTTTGATATACAGTAATGAGTGTGGTTAAAATCCCATAGTCCAGAGGCATTTATGATGAGAGCAACAACATCTTCTTTAATTCCACGTCTCGGAGGAAACCATTTTTTAAATCTTTAAACCATTTTATCTGGTGTATGCTTCCATATTGTGAAATAATATACTTAAACTGTTATCTGATGATTTATCAATTTTAACCATGTATTTTATGAGAGGAATACTGGCACCAATAAGCCAATCTTCTCCATCTCCATCTGAGCATAATTGTATTACAATTTTTTAGCTCCTTTATTGAATACTTTTAGACTCTAATAGTTTACTTTTTATTGATTATCTGATCAAATATAGGCAATATTTCTTTTGTATCACTTTAAATGTTTAATGTTAAAATCTTTTTTTTTAATATTTATTTTTTAGTTCTCGGCGGACACAACATCTTTGTTGGTATGTGGTGCTGAGGATCGAACCCGGGCCGCACGCATGCCAGGCGAGCGCGCTACCGCTTGAGCCACATCCCCAGCCCCTAATGTTAAAATCTTAAATTACACTTTAAAATCCAAAGCAGTACATCAAAAGAAAATTTAACCAGCCAACATGTATATAGAAGTTTAAAATATTCTAATTTTGCTAAGCAAATTCTTTAGTTGTAAAGCTTATTCTATTTTCCTGCCTAAGAAACAAAAGGTCTGTTACAGTATTCTAATCATTATTAATTCATTCTTTCTAGGCAATGTTTCTTGATCCTTTTACTATGTGACATCAGGATATCGGTGACATTCCTTTAGCTCTTCCTGTTTTCCAACTCTCGTTTTCATGTCCACATAGAAAATGTGTTTTCCGTTCCATTTTAAAATTTCTTTTTAGCTACACATGACAGTAGAGTGTATTTTGACATACATACATACATGGGGTATAACTTACTCTAACTAGGATCCCATTGTTGTGGTTGAACATGATGTGGAGTTACACTGGTCCTGTATTCATAAACAAACATAGGACAGTTATGTCTAATCTAGTGAACATCTGTTCCCCTGCCTCTTGTGTGTTAGCATTCACATGTCAAGAGAATATTTGGCCTTTTTTTTTTTAGTGGGGGGGGAGGGATTGGCTTATTTTATTTAACATAATCATCTCCAGATCCATCCATTTACTGGAAAATGTCATGAAGTCATTCCTTTTTATGGCTGAGTGATATTCCGTCGTGTATATATACCACATTTTCTTTATCCATCCTTCTGTTGAAGGGCACCTAGGTTGGTTCCATAGCTTAGCTGTTGTGAATTGAGCTGTTATATACATTGATGTGGCTGTGTCCCTGTAGTTTGATTTTTTTTTTTTTTTTTTAAAGGGGAATATACTGAGGAGTGAATAACTGGGTCAAATGGTGGTTCCATCCTAGTTTCCTAAGGAATCCCCATACTCCTTTCCAGGGTGGTTCCATCAATTTGTAGTCATACTAGCAATGTGTGAATGTGCCCTTTTCCCTATATCCTTGCCAACATTTATTATTATTTGTGTTCTTGATAATTGCCATTCTGACTGGAGTGAAGTGACATCTTCGTGTAGTTTTAACTTGGTTTTCTCTAATTACCAGAGACGTTGAACATTTTTTCGTATGTTGATCATTGATTTTCTGTGAAGTGCCTGTTCAGTTCATTCTTTAATTGTAATTGTCTTCATTGTCCATTGTTTTCAGAGAACTTGAAAATGGTTTTCTTGATCTGCTTAGACAATCATTGCTCATTAGAGGGCTGTGTAGTACATGATAATCAGACTTTTTTTGAACTCTTTGTTTTACCTGGAATTTCTTTTGCTTTTCACCTTGAACTGGTCATCTTTACTATAACCTCATCTTACAGTAACAACACTGTACCATCTATTCGTTGGGTTTTATTTTTTTTCACCTTCAACCATAGCCTTACCTCTGTTGTTTTAGTTCATTTTTTTCTCTGAACCTAAGCCATTGCTTTGTCTGCTGTGTAGCTGTCCCCCTGGGACTTTCTTGCACACCTCTCCTCAGTTGGAGCCACTCTTTGCTACGTCATTTCCTCTTTCTTTAGTCCTTTCTCTTGCTGAAATATATCCTTCATCCCTTTCCAAAGAGGGAGAGGCGTCCTAGTGTTTGGAAATGTCTTCATTCAGCCCTTACAAAAACTCTGAAGATGTTCTGCTTTGTCATCCACCATCCCGTGTTAAATCACCTCCCAAGGCAAAGGGAGTCGTCATCTTCCATCTTCTCTGGAAACCGAAATACCATCTTTTTTTCCCTAAGGGTTCTGAAAATTATCTATTTTCCTTTTACTCTTGTTGATTATTTCTGGGATCTGTTAGATTGGGGGAAAAACCCTGGGTTTGTTTTCTGATCTTATTAAATAGGTATTATCTCTTTATTCTGTTTTTCTCCAAGATATTCTTAGATTACTGAAGTTGATTATCATATTTTTAATTTCTAAGAATCTTATTCTCAGATTTTCCCCCTTTTTATAGCAAATTATCATTTGTGAATGGAATATCTCTTTAGAGGTCTCTTAATATTAGAATCTTTTAAAAGTTTGTTTTCCTGCATCTTTCCCCTTATTATGATCAATTTATTTTTTTAATCTTGGTCTTTATTTGGTCTCTTCAAATGGTCTTTATATTACAGCATTTCCTCAGCTATCTGATGTGTGGTGCGCACTCATTGTGAAGAATGAGGTCTATAATGTCGGGGTGAGAGATGAGACTGCACACATCAGGTCCTCCGTGTGTTCAGCGAGGGCACAGGGGGCTGTGTGGGAACCCTGTGTTGTATCCTGTGTCGCCTGGTTTTGGACATATTCCCAAACACTGAGCCATAGCTGGCTCTGCTCAGGGCTGGGTCCCCGTGGTGGCTGTCCTTTATCTTCTCAGCTTGTGACGTCGTGAGTGTGTCTGACATCATGAATGAAGAGTGTCCCTTTTGGCTTGTGTTTGAAAGCCTGGCTTCCCAGGTTTTCCACGTGGAGTTGGGTGGATGGGAACCATTCACAGGCCATCTGGTTCCCTGTCTCCCTGTGGCCTGGCACGTTGCCTGAGACCCTCTGAATGTTATTCAGATGGTGACTTTTCCTCCTGTCCTCCTTCACTCTTGTCCCCGTACATCTCATCTTTAATCCTTTGCAAATCTACTTCCTAAAATTATTGTGGATCGTTCTCATCCCTTTACTGTCATTCTGATGAAGTCCGAGAAATGGAGACGATGAAAGTGCATCCTCAGTCTTGTGTCCAAAGTGTAAGTGCACGATGAAAGTATGCCGTGTCTTACTTTGGTGACAGTGTGACTTAAAGAATTGTGATTTGATTGAATTTTAAAAGTAATGAAAGTTTGATTCAGGAATCTGTACACCAATGGCTGTCGGTTGGTGTATCTCCGACCAAATCCTTGCTCAGTCTTGTCAGTTAGGGGTGTGCAGACCCGACAGGTGTTCTAGTGCAGCCCTGTGCAATGGCGCCTTCAAAATTATGACGATGCTCTCTAACTTGCTGTGTGTGCTGCATATCCACTAGGCTCAGGTGAGTTGGGCATGCCCGGAATGTTGCTAGTGCTCTTAAGGATCTGAATTTTTTTTTTCATGAAAGTATAATGTATTTTAACATGTTATACATACAGAGTTAACTTCTCATTCTTGTAGTTGTACAGGATGTGGAGTTACGCTGGTTGTGTATTCATTTATGAACATAGGAAAGTTATGTCCCATTCATTCTACTGTATTTCCTATTCCAGTCCCACTCTTTTCCCTTCTTTCCCCCTTGTCTAATCCAATGAACTTCTATTCTTCCATCCCTCTCCCCTTATTGTGTGTTGTTAGCATCCACATATCAGAGAGAACATTCTGCCTTTGGTTTTTTGGGAATGGTTTATTTCATTTAGCCTGATAGTCTCCAGTCTCCATCCATTTACGGGCAAATGCCATAATTTCATTCTTCTTTATGGCTAAGTAATACTCCATTGTGTTTATATATCACATTTTCTTGGTCCATTCATCTGTTGAAGAGCACCTAGGGTTCTATAGATTTGCTATTGTGAATTGATTGGCTGCATCTCTGTAGTATGCTGATTTTAAGTCACTGGGATATATGCTGAGGAGTGGGATAACTGGGTTGAATGATGGTTCCATTCCAAGTTTTCTGAGGAATCTCCATACTGCTTTCCAGAGTGGTGGCATCAATTTGCAGTCCCACCAGCAATGTATGAGTGTGCCTTTTCCCCCACATCCTCACCAACACTTATTGTTACTTGTATTCTTGACGTTGCCATTCTGAGTGAAGTGAGATGGAATCTCAGTGTAGTCTTAATTTGAATTTCTCTAATTGATAGAGGATCTGAATTTTAAATTTTACTTGAGTTTTAACTAAATTTTTATTTTTTTAAATTTATATGACAGTGGAATGCATTACAACTCTCATTACACATATAGAGCACAATTTTTCATATCTCTGGTGGTATACACAGTATATTCACACCAATTTGTGTCTTCGTGCATGTTCTTTGGGTAGTAATGATCAGCATATCCTGTGAGCAGATACCTGTTGAACAGGAAGATTATTATTTGTCTTCAGGATTTATCCAAATGAATTTTTCTTTATAATGTGAGAAGTTTCAATTTTCTTAAAATACTGACTTATCTATGCTTATTTTTTTAGCTTGGCAAAATTGTAGTTCTTGAAGGGCAGGACTATGTTCTCCTGTATCTTCAGGGCCTGGCACATAGTAGGTGCACAGAAGCACTAGTTGCTGAGTGCCTGGAGAATGGAGAGAGCCGAGGAGGTGCCCGGGGGTGGGTAGGTCTGAGTGCCTGCTGGCCTTAGCGGGATGGCGATTCCAGAGGCGCCTCCAGCTGCAGAGACCAGGGGCTTCACTTTCCACGTTGGCATGTCGGGTAGGAGGAGTGCTCCTGTCGCCATGGAAACGCGTCACTTCAGGTGGAGGTCTAGCGCTCTCTGGATGGACCCTCCCTCATCTTGGCTTAGCCGGATCCTCTGCAGTCATCAAGGCACAGCATAGGTGACACTGTTCTCCAGGGAATACTTGTTCCCCAGCGCCATCCCACCCAGCCCAGGCCTTCGCTGGGGCTGACTGCAGACCTCGCTCTCGGTCTCCTGAGCCGCTCTCATAGGGGTAAATATCTAAAATCCCAGAGTACTGTGGTGGCCGTTCAGTTATTTGGAGTTTTCAAGGTTAAGGGAAAAGAACTTGGTCTTTCTTGGCATTTAAATATGCATGTGATATCATTTAAAAATGTAGATAAACACCTCTTACCTTATAAATGACATGTGCCATTGGTCTTGTCTATGAATTTACCAAATACCTCCGAGCTTTCCTGGATTGCGTTACTGGTCTGTGCCCGTCCCCTGCCAGGGAGGATGGAGGGAATGCTGAGACGCTTTATGTGCTTTGGTAAAAGGCTGGGCTGATGGTGGTGGTGCTGATGGTCAAGGCACTGACATGAAAGGCCGCTGCCACTCTGAAGGGACTGGGTGTTGGAGTGGGACCTTTGCATGTGTGAAGCACGTTTCAGCAATGCCAGTGGATGCTGATAAACTGTCCTCTTAGCAAGAACAGGAAAGGGTCAAACCACCCAGTGTATTCTTTAAAATGAGACATGCAGAGAGGCATGGTCTCCATAACAAAACAACCCAGGATGTTTTATGTGTTCTGGGAGAGGAGGGAAAGGGACGCAGAACCCAGGCATCATCACAATAAAAGTTGTAAGAGGATTAGATGCTACAGCCAAGGAGATGTTTCTGAACCAGGATACTCTGGAGCTGCTGAGGGAGACGGCTTGGAATCGACTGGGCAGAGCTGTGGGCCAGATGCGTCGTGATGGGAAGCTGTTGTGCGGTCCTGGTTGTCTCTGCCTGTGTCCAGAGCTCTGCAGATGTCATCTGTGGGCAGCCGGAGCTCCTGTTCTCCTCTGATGGGTAGTCTGTATGCCCCCCGTGGGTGGCTGTAAGTAGCCAGCCTTCATGGCCCACTATGAAAGGCAGCAACCCCCATGCCTTCTCCACTGGTCTTAGAAGGAGATGAAGGGGACCAGGTTCTACCTCTGGGGCCCTGGATGAATCAGTGGGCTACAGTACAGATTCACAAAGCCTTGCACTCAGGCTTGGCGGATGTCGGAAGGCTACTCTAGCACAGGACAGGGGTGGCACATCTTTTCTGTAAAGGTTCTGTACTAGTTTGGTCAGGCTGATATAAGATGCCACTGACGGTGGGGCGAAACATCAGAACTATTTCACAGTTCTGCAGTCTGAAGTCCAAGGTCACAGAGTGGGCCTGGCTGGTTCCTCCCAAACCCTCTCTGCTGGGCTCCTGGATGCTGTCGTCTTGCTGTGATCACATGGCGCTCATGTCCACATGCTGATCTCCTCTGAAGGCAGCAGTCCCCTTGGATAAGGCCCCCTTATGTGACCCCATTTAACTGGGTTTCCCTCTTACCTTTTACAGGCCTGTCTGCAAAGGCAGTGGAATCTGAGGGACTGGGGATTAGGGCTTCAACATATGAATTCTGAAGGAACACAATTCAGCGTACAACAGGAGAGATACTAAATATTTTAAGCTTTTGCAGCTACGTATCTCTCTGATTTAGCCTGAAAGCTGCCCAGGAAGTACTAAAATGTGTGACTGTGGCTGCTTTCCAATAAGACTTTATTTATGGACACTGAAATTTGAATTTTATATAATTTTCACACATCATAAAATATTCTTTTTTAATTTTTTTTTTCCTGAACCACTTAAAAATTTAAAAACCTTTCATAGCTCATCAGCTGCTGAGAAACAGCCCCTGGCTATAGTTGATCCACCCTTGGAAGGGCGAGTGTTTCTGTAGCTCTGTCCAGTGGAATGCTGCAGGTGACATCCAGTCGGCACTGTATGTCTTGACCCGAGTAGATTTATGTGGGGAGCTTGCACCCTGACGAGCATCTTCATAGTGAGCTTGGCCTGCTATGGAGGTGTTGTGCTTTGCTGGGATACCCTTGGGCAGTGAACACAGCCATCTATCACTGTGAGTATTGACAAAGTTGTCCCTGCCTGGAGACAGGGATAGGAAATGTAGCACACTCTAGTGGGTGCTGGGTTCAGTGGCCCCTGCTAAGCTGCCTCTTTAAACACTCCCCTTCTGAGGAGTCTTAGATGTTCCTCCAGTTTTAACATCCTCTGCCATTTGGGGCTTGAATTAGTTCCAATGACATGGAGTCATGGCAAGAGAAAGAATTCGGTAGTCTCTAGTGCTTTATAGAGCAGCATTCCGTTAACCAGCATCAGGTGCGGCCCACGTTGGAGCGGGGTGCTCAGCCGTGAAGTGCTACCCAGGGATGCCCTGTGTCTTCCCCTGACTCCCAAGATTGGGATTTGTCCACTGAGCTTTTGGCCTGTTTTGCAACACTAACTGAATAACACATAATCCTTCTTGGGGTAAATCCTAAATTTTGGCCAAATGCCTCATTAAAGGGCATCCAACTCTGTGCTTACCCTTTGTAACCCTTTTCTGAATGATGCAGCAAGCTGGAGCTTGCAGGTCTTGGTGTAAAGATGGAGGTTTGGTGTCTGCACAGTCGCACATTTCTTCTCTGTGGCACCCGTTCTGCCCTGGCAAGCCTGATTGTAAACGGCTGCTCACTAGTCTCAGCCGGAGAACGCCCCTCATCCATACACCTACTGTCTGACCCTCACATGAATAGCATTCTGAGTCAGCTCTAACGCTGCTCCTAATGACAGGTTTTAAGATTCCCATCTCCCTGTGGGTCCAGGATGACCCCCAGCTCTCAGGGCAGACACAGGAAGGGAGAACAACTGGTCAGCAGAGCCAGAATATAAAATGCCCATCTTGGGCCTGGCAGCATGATCAGAGTTCTCTTCCAACAGCTTCTGCAGCTGAGCGGAAGCCAGGCCTCCATTCCCATCTCAAAAATATCTACAGCACCGTCCTCCTGGATAACATTCTGGTGCAGCCTCAGGTCAGGACCTTGAAGAGTTTGGCAGGGTCACAATAACTTCTGATTAACTTTGATAACACCAAGTGAAACTTCAGAATGCATTTAGTTGGCAGAAACCTTTTCAGAGACCTGGCCCCTGGCTTGGGCCCTGGCATCCTTGGGTAGGAAAGGAGAGGCATGCAGCAGGGGCCCTGTGCAAGGCCCTGCCTTGTGCACCTGTGCCGAGTTGGCTGCAGATTGCTGGGCCCCTGCCTTTGCCACAGGTGCTGGAGCTAGTGGTGAATGGGGTGCCGGCACAACTCGCCTGCCCCTCACACCCACTGCCATCCACTCCTGTCTGCTCAGAGTTCGTCTCAAAGCAGTGGCCAGCTGCACTGCCTTGAAACGAGTCACTACTTGTGGTTAGCAGAAGCCACTGCAGATCTAGTTGCTGAAGCCACTCTTCAGACCACAACTGGAAGCCCCACTTTCTTTCTTCTCTCCTTTGGAATATCTCATCACGGGCCAACAACTCGGGTGTGTGTCCTGGACCCATGAAATAACTCGGGGCTCGTCTCTGGGCCGTTGTGTGGTGTGTGCTTTCTCTCTCCTTCCCAGGACTGGTTGCTACAAAGTCCTGTTAACAGTTAAAAGCCTCATGTCCTTTTTTGTCTCTTGATCTGTTGGCATGAAGAGTCACAGTAGCTACATGGGAATTCTCGCTTTCTATTCAATGGAACGAGAACACTTCTTGTGGAAGTAATGATCATGCTGGGAACCAACACTTCCAAGGAAGTGAAGCTTAAGGTCACAGCACAGGAAAGCATCCACTCCCCAAGTGGATCTCCAGGCTGGTGAGTGTAAGCATCCGTCCTGTGCTTCACCCAGGGCTGGTTCCCAGTGGGTGTGTTGGCTACAGTGACATGACACCATGTATCAGCGTTTGGTTTAGTGCAAATGCAACACTCTGGAGGGTCCAGCCCATGAAATAAGGCCCCTCTGACAGGTCTCCTGGATCAGAGCCTGCTGCTACACCCCTGACTTACTCTGAGAATCCCTAATTCCTCAGGAAGCTCATGTATTAAGCCCACCAGTTCCAAACCCTGCTGTTTTTGAAAGTCATGAGGACACTGTTTTTCATAGGAAGATGATAGTCGCTTGTTCTCACTGTCCACGACTCCAGAGCAGATTCTTCTTGGGGTTAACTCACCTGTGACTTTGCGCATGGTCTTATGGGTCTGGAGAGAGGGAGTTTAAGTTGTTGAGTGTGGAGCCTGGTCATGTGAAGAGGTGGCTTGCTCACCCACACCCACTTTTCCCTGATGGTCACAGTATTGCTGCCATATGTTATGCCCACCACAGTGGCAGAAAACCTCCATGCTCTCTGACACATGGCCTTGCCAGAGCCTGATAAGCCTTATGGGGCTGCAAGTTCCCAAAGCTTTTGATTTATTGGCAGTACTAATAGTGGAATTATTGTTATGGCTCACCTTGGCATCTGTGAATTAGATTCGACCCTGAACTTGGGATATGGATCCTGGCCTTAGCCTGTCTCTGAAGGTGTCCAATACCTTTGCTCATGACTTTTCTTATCAGTTGCATCTTCTCCACAAATCAGGAGGCTTTTCAGGTCTCATGGAACTTGAGTCGCCTCAGCAGGATCTGAACCCACCTGCTCTGTATGTGTGCCCCAGTTCATACGGTGGAAACATGATGGTCTGGGAGGTGGGCCTTCAGGAGGTGACTGAGTCAGGAGTGCTCTGCCCTCATAAATGCCATTAGTGCCCACGGAAGTGGCTCCGAAGAACGACTGAGGCCTTCCAACCTGCTACTTCCAACCTGCTACCATGTGTGGGCACAGCAGCAGGCCTCACCAGACACTGACCAGTCCTTTGATCTTGGCCTTCCCGGCCCCCAGAATTATGGGAAATGAGTTTTTTAAATAAATTACCCAGTTTCATGTGTTAGCACAAGCTGACTAAAGACACCAACTCTCAACCTGTCCTGGATCTCCAAAACAAAGGATTCAGTTCCCCTTTCCCCCCTACTTCTTGGTTTAGCAGGCATTTTATAGAATCTTCTGACCTTCTCTATCTGTTCCTTTGGACAGGTGACCAGAAACTTGGTGTGCACCCCAGGGCACTTTCTGCATCACTAAGGGAGGCTGCAGGGCAGGTGTTACAGGTGCCAACGTGTTCAGTCTTGAGACTACGAACAGATGTGGTCACTAGTCTTTTGGAGCATAGTACAGCTCTCTGTACTTTCTATTTGTGGACCTTGACATTTTTATGCATCTCCTTGGTGTGGGAGTGACAAAGTTGAATGTCCTCATCCCTTGGTGCAGATAACCAGCTCCAGGTTTTCACTGAAACTCAAAACAATCGCTAGAACCCACTCTTTTTTTTTTTTTTTTGGCTTGTCACTTGCCTGATGTCATCAGCTCAGTGTCCCGGGGAACTAGGGGACCAGACAGCCATACTGGAAGTGATTTTAAACTGAAGCCAGAAACGAGGAGAACTATGGGAATAACCTCTAGGGAGCTTGGCGGCTTGTCTGTAGCTTCCCTGAGGGGCCAAGACTACATGTTCAGACTGGCTGTGCCTTGCTCATTAGTTAAGCCCCCATCCAAGGTACAGAATGTCAGAAAATCAGATCTGGGCGGGAGAAAGAATTCTGTTTGGGTCATTACATTTGCTGTTCAGCAGATAATTGGTCTATGCTTTGGAAGTCACAAAAGAGACCAGGGCACAGATTGATTTGGGAAACTTCAGTGTGTATGTGATTACCAAGGCCACAGAGTAGATAATGTAGCTCAAAGAATAGCCGAGAGAGGGGAGAGTTTTGGGCCAAGGGCAGAACACTGGAACACCAACACCAAGGTGTAAGCAAGAGGAAGCCACCAGAGAGCAGAAGGAAACACGAGTGTTAGGAATTCGGCACAAAACCTCAGGGATGTGAGATCAAGTCAAGTGCATCAGGAAACTACGTGAGAATGAAGAAGGGTTCATGTGCAGGTGCTCTCATGGGCATGGTGGACATGAGGGCCAGGTTTGAGAGGCCTGAGCAGTAATGGGAAACTGAACTGGGAATATAGGCTGATTTTAAAAATGTTCAGCTGAGGAGAAATAGTGAGAAAGCAAAGAGGGAAGGGAGGTAATAAGGGGAAGAGGCTAAAAATCTTATGGTGAAACTGAGATGTTGAAGAGAGGGTTATAGGAAGAACAAGGTCTAAGAGAAAAAAGAACAAATGGGTGTGTTAGTCAGCTTTTTGTTGCTGTGACCAAACACCTGACAAAAACAACTTGGAGGAGGAAAAGTTTGTTTTGGCTCATAGTACCCAAAGTCTCAGTCCATAGACGGCTGACTCCATTGCTCTGGGCCCAAGATGAGGCAGAACATCATGGCGGAAGGGCGTGGTGGAAGAGTGCTGCTCCATTTGTGTCAGCCAGGATGCAGAGAGTGGGGAAGGGGTCCCTCCAGGAGGGAACAGGGAAGATGCACCCAGTGACCCACCTCCTCCAGCCATGCTCCACCTGCCTACATTACCACCCAGTCCATCTGAACGAGGATGGGCTGACTAGGTTACAGCTCACAATCCCATCACTTCACCTCTGAATATCTCTGCATTAACACAGGAGTTTGGGGGGACACCTCATATCTACACCATAACAATGGGATAAAAGGGAGGCATAGATGAACTGCTTACACAGGAGGGACATACCCTCTCTGGTAGAAGGAAAGTGTGGAGGCAGATACAGGTAAATTTGTAGAGATGTACGGATGGCAGGATCCATGCAGTTTGTTAAATGACCTCAGTTTTCTTCCTGAAATAGAAACATCAAGGATGATGATGAGTGGGAGATGGGAGGATTGATAGGGGGCAGGGGGAATTGGACCTACCAAAGGACACAGAGGAGGGTCAAGTGTGACCCTGACCATGGGAATACCTCATGATGGATGTATCTTAGCAGTGTCCTGCGGCAGGGCCCCAGAGCCCAGGGTACATGGGCCATGAAGGCAGACTGTGGGATGGACCCAGGGTTGGGGCCTTAAAGGGAAAGGCAGTGGAGAAGCAGGGTTGTGAGAGACTGGGAGCAATTGTGAAGATGTGGTTCAGGTGCTTTATTGTCTGCACCAGAAAAGGGCCAGTCCTGTGGGAAGAAATGAGAGGCAGCAAACAGGAAGTAGAGCAGAAGGTTTAGTGGTATGGAAGGCATAGCTCTGCAATTTACCTCAGTCTGGCCTCCATTTCTACCTCTCCCTGAGCTGCTCTGGTCAAACTTGTCAGCCTTCTCCCATGGTTCAGCCCCAGAGCGCTTCCCCACGCTGGCTTCCTAGCCTCGCTGCGGTGTGGGACATGCTTGATGGCTTCCGCCTTGAAAACACCTTCCCAGGCTGCTTTTGTAAAATTGGAGCCCGCCCTTTCATTCTCCACAGCCACCCTGCTGCTCCAGCGTCACCTTGGGTCTCTCCTGTTGTCTGGAACGCTGGGCACACCTGGGCTTGACCCTGGGCTTCCTGTTCCTTTACTACCAGCTCCTCCTCTACTTTCTGTTCAGAGCAAGACATCAGGAATTCTCTGCTTGCCTGTATCTCTGAATTTTCCTGCAGCACGAATACTTCCCTGACTATAAATCTGTGCATCTGACTGCCTCTGACATCCCACTCAGTGTGGAGATGGACTCTTCCAGGGCGGAGCTGATGATTTTTATCTTGTGTACATTGTTGCAAATGGGGAAAGCTTTTTAAGCTATTAGAATTAATAAGAGTTAATACATATTTTTATTAATGTTTGTAAACCTCCAGGTTAAGCTTCTATAGTAAATTCCCTCCCTTTAAATATTTCATCCCTCCGCCACATTTTTTATTGGTACGTTATATATAGTTGTGTATGATGATGGGTTTGTGAACATGCACAAAGCATGACAATATCTGGCCAGCATCACTCCCCAGCACTTCCCTCCTCCCTCCCCAGCCCCAACCCCTTGACCCTTTTCCTTTACTGATCTCATTTTGATTTTCATGAGACCTGCCCACAATTTTTTCCCCTTTTTCCTCTCCAGCTTCCACATATGAGAGAAAATGGAACCCTTGGCCCTCTGAGTTTTACTTATTCCATTTAACACAATGTTTTCTAGTTCCATCTATTTTATTGCAAATGTTAGAATTTCATTTTTTATGGCTGAATAAATCTCCATTGTTCACATGTACCACATTTCCTTCATCCATTCATCCACCGATGGACCCAGGTTGGCTCTTATAAATTGTGCTGCTAGAAACCTGGATGTGCATGCATCACTGAAGTGTAGTGATGTTCTTCAGGATCATGATTGGTGTAGCTGGTCGTATGGTGGTTGAATTCCTATTTTTTTGAGGAATCTTCATATTGATATCCACAGTTGTTACACTATTGGTGAGACTGCAAACTAATACAAGTGTAAAAGTGCTCCTTTTTCTTCACATTTTCTCCAGCATTTATTATCTTGTTTTTTTTTTTTTTTTTCTGACTGCCATTCTGACTGGTGTGAGATGACATTTGAGCATAGTTTTGATGTGCATTTCCATAATTGCTAATGGTGATAAACATTTTTCATCTATTTGTTGGCCATTTGTATTTATTTTGAGACATGTCTAGTTCATTTGCCTTTTGGGTTATTTGGATTTTTTTGGTGTAAAGTTTGAGCTCTTTATATATTCTAGGTATTAATCCTCTGTCAGAAGAGTAGCTAGCAAAGATTTTCCTCCTATTCTGTAGGTTCTCTCTCCACATTTCTAATTGTTCCTTTTGCTGTGCAGAAGCTTTTTAATTTGATGCCATCCCATTTATTAACTCTTGGCATTATCTCCTGAGCTTTAGGAGTCCTATTTAAAGTCATTGCCTGTGACTAAAAGCTGGAGAGTTGGCCCTATGTCTCCTTCTAGGAGTTGGGTAGGTTCTGGTTTAATTCATACGTCTTTGGTCCATTTTTAATCAATTATTTTTGGTAGTGGGAAAGGGTGAGGGATAAAGGTCTAGTTTCATTCTTTTGCCCATAAAAAACCTCTTCCTTAGTTCTTAAGAGTAGGATGTGTGTTCTCCAACCCAAGCCTAAGGCCCCACTCGATCTTTCAGCTCCAACTCACCTTCTCTGAGTTGCTTGAGAGCAGCTGGTACAATGCACAGGGCCATGGAACCCAAAGGAGGCCAGCCAAGGAGGCAACAAAGCTAGACCCTGGCAGCCTCAGGGTGGCCCTGCTGGTGTGTGTGTGTGTGTGTGTGTGTGTGTGTGTGTGTGTGTGTGTGTGTGTGATATAAAGGACACTTGGTACTTTCTTTTCTAACTGGAATTTAGCATCGTTTAAAATCTAGTTTCAGAATTTAGTGAGATTACAGTCAGAAACAAAAACAAGAATAATATTATTTCCTGATCAGGTACCCTTAACTGACATTAAAGTTCTGACTTTGGATTTCAGAAACATAGAATGTCTATTAGATTCATGTAAGTATCAGTTTACTAAGTGCTTACCAGATACCAACTGCTAAACAAGCTTGACTTTATCAAGAATGAATTGAATATAGTCTTAAATACCCAGAAAACGTAAAATACCTCTAAAAATAGATTTTCCTTGAATGTGTGTTCCTCCAAAAAGAAAATCAAACTAATTTTCCCCAAGTAAACAGTCATGAAATTAATCAGGAGGTGGAGGATATCTATAAGGGCAACTCAAAGCTATTCAACTATTCATCTTAATGCGTTAGGGTAATTTCAGAGTTAGGGTATACTTTGTATTAGTTTATTACTTTTTATTTTAGTCATATTATGTCTTCATATGTTTGCCTATATTTTTGATCATTGCTAACAGGTTAATTAAAATATTATCTTTCTTTTTTTTTCTTAGCTCTGGCTTATTGTTTAATGGAACTTAAAAGGTCACATAAAGAAGTGGCATTTTTCTTTTATCCTGTTTGTGATCTTATGTATATATTGGCATTTTGGTGTAAGAAAAATACAGTGCTGAACAGGTAGCATATTAAATCATAATGTGAGGACAAAACTCAAATATGAATAATTGTGGGGTTGGGGGGGGTGGCTCAGTGGCAGAGTGCTTGCCTAGCACATGTGAGGCACCACATATAAATAAATAAAAATAAAGGTATTGTGTCCATCTACAACTAAAACTAAAAAAAAAAAAAAATGAGATTGAATCTAAAGGGTCGTTATCGGGAATCTTGGGAATCTGCTGTTCAGAAAATGTGTGAAGTCAGAATCCAGTGGGGTAAGGGACTCGATGCAGTCAAGTAGCATGTGACTTTCGAAAAGCTGAATCGGCTACTTATAAATGGGAACATACGAAATGTGAGGGTCATTCAAATCTACAAACAAAATTTAATTTGTGTAAAACATTATATATTGAAGCTATAAAAATTTATATGCCATGGGTGTTGAGCTAAAAATCTCAAAGGCTTCAACACTGTCAACATTCCTACTGCACTGAAGGTTTGAAATGGCACTGGTGATGGTTAATTTCAGGCGAGTGAGACTTGGTCAAGTACAAAATGTATGAAAATGTTAAAAAAAAATGCCAGTTTTGATTACCAAGACAGATCTGCGTGCGGCTGATCACTTACATGGCAGTAGAATATGCTGGCCAAGGGTAACTATTTCTACTTTCGCAGCATTTTTCTATAAAAAGTGTTCAAATAAATCACTGCCTACAGTTCTCATTGACTCTTTGGGAGGAAAAAAAGACAAGTCTCTTTATTGCTATTGATATTTTTACTTCTTTGGATGAAATATCTCCCATACTACCAAGTATGCTCAGATATAAATTGTGAGGAAAATCTGGCTAGTTCATTTAAAGATCAATCCAGTTTTCAAATTTATGGAGAATCCCTATATTTAGCAATAGATTCTGAGCAGGGTAAATAAACCTAAAAAACCTAATTATCTATTTTCATTTCAACCCTGAAATACTTATCTCATTTTCGCATATTCTGCTTACATTCTTCTCACCTACAATGTCCAGATTGTACACTTCTTCCTGCCCTGAGGTAACTACTTATCATTTTAAGATACGTTAGCATGTGCAATAAATATATTCCTGTTAAAAGTTCAAACAGTACGTATTTTCTGAATCTCTACTGACCCAATATATCCTATACCTCTTTTCAGAGGTAACCATATCTACTGATGTTGTCTAACAAATTCCACACATTTAGCACCTTAAAACAGCACCCTTTATTACCTTGGTCCTGAAGGTCAGAGGTTTTGGACTCGGTTGTTTCCCTGCCGAGGAACTGGCAGGGTTGAAATCGAAGTATCCTGCAGCTGAGGCTCATCAGGGCCCGGTCTCTCTTCAGCCTCAAGGCTTCTTGGTGGAGTTAACTTACTGCTCGGCTCCCCATGGGACTCCCTCCATCCATCCTCAAGCCAGCAGGACTCGGGTCTCTGTCAGGTTTTCAATATTTCCTGTCCTCTGCGTTGCTTTCACTTCTGCCCTCAGCTGGGAAAAGCCATGTTTCTAAAGGCTTGTGTGATCCTGCTGAGTATCATCCAAGATGCTCTGCCTCTGTGAGGGTCAGTTGATGAGTAACCCCAGTGGCTATGTAACTCACGGAGGGGATACTGGGCCATGAGGCCATGGAGTCTGCCCACCAGACTACGGCTGACCTCTTGGTGCTTTTTTAACTTAATATTTTCAAATATATACTTGATTTTTTAAAAAAAATCTTCTAATTATCTTACTCTATTTTTTGTATTACGGAGATTACGTTTATTTTTTCCACAGTTTTTTGATGGGTGCATTATAATTGCTTACGTGGATGGAATTTGTTGTACTATATTTGTACCTGCACACAATATAGCAATATCGTTTGGCTAATATCAGTCCCCAGCACCTCCTCTCCCCACCTCTTGGTCCTTTTCCTTTACTGCTCTCCCTTTGATTATTTTTTTTTTTGAGTTCCATTCCCACCTTTCTTTTCCTTTTTCCTCTCTAGCTTCCACAAATGGGAGAAGACATGATCCTTAACCTTCTGAGTTTGACTTATTTTGCTTAACGTCATGGTCTGTAGTTCCACCCATTTTCCTAAAAATGCCATACTTTCATTTTTCTTCATGGCTGAATATATCTCCATTGTACATATGTACTAAATTTTCTTTATCCATCCATTGGTGGACACCTAGGCTGGCTCCGTGGTTGGCTCTTATGAATTCTTACTATAAACCTGGGTGTGCATTGTGCATGCATCCCTGTAGTATGATTGCTTTGGTTCTTTAGGATCATGAGTAGGGTAGCTGGGTCATATGGGGGTTGCATACCTATTTTTTATTTTTTTTTAGGAATCTTTACTTATTTCCATAGTTGTTGTACTAGTTTGCAGTCCCACCAACAGTTTAAGTGTAAGTGTTCATTCATGTTTTCTCCAGTATTTATTATAATTTGTATTTTTGCTGACTGCCATTCTGACTGGTATGAGGTGAAAGCAGAGTGTAGTTTTGATTTCCGTTTCCCTAATTGCTAATGATGTTGAATATTTTTCATCTATTTGTTGGCCATTTGTATTTCTTCTTTTGAGACAAGTCTCTTTAGTTCATTTGCCCATTTATTAACTGGGTTATTTGGATTTTTGGTGTAAAGTTTTTTGAGCCCTTTATATATTCTAGATATTAATCCTCTGTCAGAGTAGCTAACAGATTTCTCTCCCATTCTGTAGGTTCTCTCTCCACATTCTTGTTTCTTTGCTGTGCAGAAGCTTTTTAATTCAATGCCATCCTATTTATTAACTCCTGGCATTATCTCCTGAGCTTTAGGGGTCCTATTGAAAGTCATAGCCTGTGCCTAAAAGCTGGAGAGTTGGCCCCATGTCTCCTTCTAGGAGTTGGATAGGTTCTGGTTTAATTCATACGTCTTTGCATTTTTAGTTTTTTTTTTCCCCAGGGTGAGAGATAAGGTTCTAGTTTCATTCTTCTACATCTGGATAATCAGTTGTCCCAGCACCATTTGTTTAAAATGCTGTCTTTTCTCCAATGTATGTTTTTGGCAACTTTGGTCAAGGATAAGATGACTGTAGATGGGTGGGTTTGTCTGTGTCTTCTATTCTGCACCATGGGTCTGTCTTTATTCCATTTCCATACTGTTTTTGCTACTATAGCTTTGGAGTATAGTTTGAAGTCATATAGTATGATGTCCCCAACTTTGCTTTTTTGGCTTAAAATTGCTTTACCTATTCTGGGTCATTTTTTCTTCCAAATGAATTTTGGTACTGACTTTTCTAGTTCTGTGAAGAATGTCACTGGTATTTTGATGAGGATTGCATGGGATCTATATATTGCTTTTGGTAGTTTCTTTAATTTCTTTCTTTTAATGTTCTATAGTTTTCATTGTAGAGGAATTTCATCTCTGTGGTTAGATATTCCTGGATTTTTTTTTAAGGCTATTGTGAATGGAATTGTCTTACTGGTTTCTTTTTCAACAGATTAGTTGTTGGTAGATAGAAAAGCTTTTTATTTTTGCATGTTTGCCAAAATTTGTTTAGCACCTTTAGCAGTTTTTTGGAGGATTTTTGTATCTTCTAGGTATAGGATTATATAATCTGCAAACAGTGTTAATTGACTGCTTACATTTCTATTTTTGTCCATTTTATTTCTTTCTCTTGACTAATTGTGCTCTGCTTAGAATTTGTAGCCCTGTATTAAATAGGAGTGGTGAGAGTGGTCATCCTTGTCCCAGATTTTAAAAGGAATCCAATCAGTTTTTCTCCATTTACTATAAGGTTGGCTTTGGGTTTTTCATTAATAGCCTTTATAATATTGAGGTAGAGTCCTTCTATCCCCAGTTTCTTCAGTGTGGTATCATGAATGGGTGATAGGATTGTTCAAAGTTCTTCCCTGCATCTATTGAGATTACTAAATTATCTTGTGTTCTTAATTCTGTTAATGCAATGACTTATTTATTGACTTGCATCTATTAAACCATCTTTGCATCTCTGTAACAAAAACAACTTTCTCATCTTAATATTTTGTTGAACATAATTTATTACTATTTTTACTACTTAAATAAGGTATTTTCATATCTAAGTTTATCAAGGTATTGGCGTAGTTTTCTGTCTTTGTGTCTTTAGTTTGGTATGAGTGTTGTGTTGGCGTCATAGAATGAATTTGAAAGTATTCAATCCTCTCTATTTCATGGAATAATTTGAGGAGTACTGGCATTAGTTCTCCTTTAAAGATGTATTAGAATTCATCTGAGTATACCTTTGATCCTTTGCTTTTCTTTATTAGAAGAATTTTTATTACTGCTTGTATCTTATTACAAGTTACTGGTCTATTTAGGTTTTCTTTGTCCTCCTGAATCTGTTTTGGCAGATTGTATTTGTTTAGAAATGTATCCACTTTTTCTAGGTGTGCCAATTTGTTGGAACTTGTTTTAAAAATAGTCCCTGATGATCTGTTGGATTTATTTCTGAGATGTCTGTGGTGATTTCTTCTTTTTCAACATCTTCCTTCTTATTAGTTTGTCTAAAGGCTTATCAACCTTGTTTCTTTTCAAAGAAACAATTCTTTGTTTCATTGATTCTTTGTATTTTTTTTTATTCTTAGGTTTATTGCTTTCAGCTCTGATTTTCAATTATTTCCTTCCCTCTATTAGTTTTGAAATTGGCTTGTTTTTTTCTGAGGGCCTTGAGATGCATCATTAGACTATATATTTGTGATCTTTCTGATTTTCTTATGTAGGCACTTACAGCTATAAACTTTCTTCTTAGAACTGACTTCATAGTGTTCCAGAGGTTAGGGCATATTGTATTATATTATCATTTGATTATAAGAATTTTTACATTTTTATTAATTATTCTATCACCCATTCATCATTCAAAAGTGTATTGTTTAATCTCCATGTGTTTATATAGTTTCTACTGTGTAGCATTTAAGTTCTGTGTTTATAGTTTCATGGCCATGTTGAGTTCTAATTTCATTCCATGATGATCTGTTAAGATGCAAATAATATCAATTTTTTTTTTGGTATTTTCTAAGAGTTGCTTTGTGGCCTAAAATATCTTCTATTTTAGAGAAGGTTCCATGAGCAACTAAGAAGAAAGTGTATTCAGCAATTGTTGGATGAAATATTCTATAAATGTCTATTAGGTCCATTTTATTTATAATATTTTTCAGTTCAAAAGAGTCTTTACTGAATTTATGTATGACCTATCTTATGGTAAGAAAGGTGTGTTGACATCACCCAGTATTATTGTTCTGGGGTCTAGCTGGAGGTTCCATTTGAGAAGTGTCTTTTATTTATACCCATGTTTGGGGCATAAATACTTATTACTGTTATTTATTTTTTTGCTACTGGGGATTGAACTTGGGGTCACTCGACCACTGAACTCATTCCCAGCCCAAGCCCTGTTTTGTATTATGGAGATAGGGTCTCACCGAGTTTCTTAGTGCCTCAATTTGCTAAGGCTGGCTTTGAATTTGCAATTCTTCTGCCTCAGCCTCCGGAGTTGCTGAAATTACAGGTGTGTACCACCATGCCAAGCTATTGTTATATATTCTTTTTTTTAAATTTTTTTTTAGTTATAGTTGGACACAATATCTTTATTTTATTTGTTTGTTTTTATGTGGTGCTGAGGATTGAACCCAGAGCCTTGCATGTGCTAAGCAAACACTCTACCACTGAGCCACAATCCCAGCCCCTTGTTATATATTCTTGTTGGATTGTTTCCTTTACCAATATGAAGTGACTTTCTTTGTGTCTTCTGATTAATTTTGGTTTAAAATATGCTTTGTCTGATACAAGCTACTTCTGCTTGTTTTTGGATACCATTCATACAGTATATCAAGTTATATCCTTTTATTTTCAGCCTGTAGCTGTATTTGTCTGTAAGTCTCTTGAAAACAACATATAGTTGGGTCTTGTTTTTTTTGATCCATTCTACCAGCCTATGTCTTAGAGGGTTGATCACTTACATTCAATGTTATTATAAAGAGATGTTTACTCCTGCTATTTTGATTTGTTTATTTTTAATTTGGTCTTGTTTCTCATTTGCTTAGCTACTCTTCAAATAAGATTTATTTTTTGTGATCTCTGTGGTTGGATTTTTATTTCTTCTGTATGTAGTATTTCAGTTCTATAGTGCTGGTTTGGTAATCATGAATTCTTTTAGTCTCTTATCTGGGAAGGCTTTTATTTATCTTTGATTTTGAACAATAGCTTTGATTATAGAACTCTAGGTTGACAGTTATTCTTTCAGGACTTGAAACACATTGTTCCAAGCCCTCCTGGTTTGATAGTTTGTATTGAGAAATTAGTAATGATTCTGATTGGCTTGCCTTTCAATGTGACATGACATTTTCCCCAAGCTTTTTAAAATTCTACCTTTGTTCTGTATTGAGACATCTTGATAATAATGTGTTATGTTCTGGAGAGGTTCTTTTATGGTCTTGTCTGTTTGGGGTTTTGAATATATCTACCTCCTGGATCTGAATGTCCATCTCATTCTGACAGTTTCAGATTTTTTCTGTTATCATTTCCCCGAGTTTTTCCATTCCATTCACTCCTACCTCAGAACATTCCTCAATTCCAGTGATTCTTAAATTGGGTCTCTTCATGTTGTTCCAAAATTCTTTTATATTCTGATCATAGTTTTTTATTTTTCTTTAATATAGTCTGAATTTTCAGGGCTGGTCACTTTATCTTCTAGCTCTGGGATTGTCTTCAGCATGGTCTACTCTATTAGACTTTCAACTGAACATTTTATTTGATTTATTGTGTATTTCATTTCCAAGATTTCTGTTTTATTAATATTTGTCTCCTTATTTAATTTCTCACTCATATTGTGTACCGACATTCTTAATTCATTCAGTTTTTCTGCATTCCTTTGAAATTCACTCATTTTAAAAAATGATTCTTTTTAGTTCCTTATCTAATATTTCATCTTAAATATTTTGGTGGCCATTTGCTGGTGAACTAACAACTTTAGAAGATTGTATTAGCTTGTGTTTTTCATATTTCTTGTATTCATATGTTGGGTTTTATGTATCTGTTGGGAGATATTTCTCTTTCACTCCTATGTTTGGACCTTTGTAGGGCACACTCTTCATTTGCCAAAGTGTTCTAGTGTGATCTGGATTGAGACACCCTTAGAGGCTTGATATTCAGACTGTGTTATTTCTCTCTGCTTTTTCTATAACAATGGATGTCCATAGGTGGAGCCTGGGGGCCCACTCCTAGCTATTTCTACTTGGGGTCTGGTCATTATCTTGCGTTTTTATCTCTTCTATTCTTTGTATCTTTGTATTATAGTATAGCTGAAGATTGAGTATCATTAATTTGTGTGTGGAGCAAGCTGTGTTGTCTCTTGGTTTAGTTCAGGAGCAGAATTTCTATCCTGTGAACTTGTAGTATCCCTGTAGTTTCCCAACACTCACAGAACAGGGGGAAACAACAGCAACAACCAGTGCAAATGATATATAGCATTAAACTAAAGGCTTGGTTTCTACTATAACATCTACATTGTTAATAACCACAAAACCCACAAATGATAGCATCAATAATTGCCAACAGCAAAAACAAGAAGTAACCATGGAACTATATCCGGCATTAAAGCAAACAGGCATAAACTGTCATCCACAGCAGCAATAATTACAACAACATTGATGGTAGGGCAGGAATTATACAAGCCAATTTGTGCTAAAATATGGTAAGATTACAGTTAATTAAGAGAAACGAAATGTCATAGGAAGATAGAAAAGAGTTTATAATTTCAAAAAGTGAAGAGAGAATGCAGAAGAGATGCAGGATGCAATGGTTATAAAGTAGGAGAAAAAAAATGAAGTAACAAAGTGAGAATAAAGAGAACAGAATTTTGTAAGGAGAAAAAATAATAAAAGAACCAGACAAGTGAAAAACAATGCAAAACCAAATCAATATTGATCAAAAATCCTAAACCTCAAACGGCAAGACAAGGAAAAATAACATTTAAAAACTGGTAAAAGTGAGAGAGAAGCCATACATATGCATATGTATATATGTCCATTAAACACTCGGCACAGCAAACACAAACTCGCACAAACCTCAAACAAAAGATCCTTAAGGAAAAAATATTTTCATTGAGATGGTCAAAATAGTCGATGAGAATAGATAATCATTGTCTGACTGTCTTGTTTTTCTAGAGCCAGGTACTGAGAGCAAGAACTCAAGCTGGGATTGTTAACACCTTCCTTTTTTGTGTTGCTCACCAAACCCCAGTTGGAGTGGCAAAAAACTGAACCTGGTTCAAATAATTCTCAGCTTCTCTTCTCCCAGTATGAGGTAGAGTGGGATGGAAAGTGCTTTCAGTTGAAATTTATTTGCACAGACCAGACCGATGCAGTCCTTAGGGGGTAGGCGCTCGCGTGTGTGTGTGTGTGTGTGTGTGTGTGTGTGTGTGTGTACCAAGTTCTGAGTGGTTCGCTGGGTGGTGCCTGCTCTGGAGAGATTGGACCAACATAAGCTAAGGCTTGGCAGCCGCAGATCTCTGTTGGGAGTCTAGGTATCGGGAGCAGCCCCACTAGAATTCTACTTGTGTGGGGCAGGGGAAGCCCATCCTTCACCTTATTTTCTGCCCATGAACCTAGCCTTTCCAGGTTCCTGTGTCAGTTCCTGAGTGTACTGACACCTGCCCATTCAGATAAGGATCTGAGCCAGAGGCTCACTTGAGCTGGTCATGTGAGCCACCAGACCAAAGGGAGGAAGCGATTTAGGCTCCGCTTTGTTTTTTCAACTTGAATACTCTGAGAAATACTCTGTGCCTGTCTTGCTCCTGTCCTGCCAGGTACACACTACGCTATACAGAAAACCCTTGCCAGGGCCGTGTAGCCGTGTTTGCACAGATCTCCTGGCTTCACAGTAGCAGCTGCAGCATGGCTACCTCAAGGTGGCTCCACCTCGGCTCTCCACGGCTGATTGGGAAACACCAGGCACTTTTTAAACACCAGTACACAGTGTAGCCGCTGATCAGCTAAGCATAGGCTGCTTTTCTGATGAGGTTTTTCCATACTAAATCTGTCCATTGTTTCTGTTTCCACTGCCCTGTGCTGAACCAGCGCCGTTATCACTGCAGCCACGGCTACTGCAACTGTAATGTTTCTTTGTTTGTTTAATGCACTCCATTTTCTGAGTATTTATGACACTCTGAGTATCCGATATTGTTTAAGTGAAATCCCTCTTTAACCCATTTCTCGGAGAAGCCATGGAGTGACTAGGAATGCAGCTGCCTTTTCGCCACTATCTTGAATCCCTCTCCTTCATAGTTATTGATGTGAAAGAATGAAGACCAAATTTCTCATCAGTGATACATTGTCTGGTTTAGAGATGCTAAAAAGCATTTTGCTATGGGGTCTCCACCATTTTCTGTTTTTGGTATGTGTGCATGTGCACACGTTTTGTGTTTGGATGCTATAAAGTTCCTGTTCCTGTGGTTTAGTTATTGGGGTCATTACACATTAAGTTCAGATTGGTTACAGATTTTTAGTTCTTTGCCTACATTTTTCCTTCCTGTGGTGAATGTTATTCATTTATCAATAGACTTCATCTACCTCTTCCTCCCTATTCCTTATTGCATCATGGCACCATCTTGCCAGTTCCTTCATCTAGTTTGCTCCACTCTGAATGAACTGGGCTCTCCTGGACCACCTATTTGCAGTTTTCCCACAGGGATATTAGGGAAGAATTCCATTCTCTTTTCTTTTTCTCTGCTTTGAAAAATATGACTTGGTTGTAGCCGTACCTCATCTAGTTTGTGAAACAAAACAAAACTGTGTCCAATGGACCTTGTTCTGGCAGCTCAGCTCAATCTCTTTCTCGGGATTGCGGGACAGGAAATGGATCTAGCTCTTGCCCTGAGCTTGTGTCCCGCATTTTCTCAAGTGTGACATTGTTTCTCCAGGCTGCTGCCTTCTGCATTGCTGCTTTTCATCTCAGGACTGTCCCCCACTCTTACCAGGAGAAGGGAAGAACTATGTTCATGCTGGGAAGTTGGGTGGAGGGAGGAGAGGCCTCTGCCGTTTAAAAATTTCCGATGTTATTTTGGGGTGTGTGTGTGTGTGTGTGTGTGTGTGAGAGAGAGAGAGGAGGGGGGGGAGGGAGAGATTGATTTTATGTGGTTGGATTTCTCCATTTTCCCTCTTTATTGCTCCTTTGCTTTGGGTCTAAGAAAGCTCTTTGCCTCTCCCTAAGGTTGTAAACAATTCTCCACACTATCAGAGTCTTGATTTTCACACTGCATCCTTTAGTGCTTCAAGAATGGATGTGTATTATTAATGAGATACAGGAATTTAAACTTGCATTTTTTTTTCTAATTTATAGGCAAATGGTTCCAACATTCAGGGGGCAAGTTGAATGGTACATCCTTTTCCACTAATTTGAAAGGCCTCTTTAATACTTTCAGCTTTAAATACCTGGGATTGTTTCTCAATACTTTGTTTTGTTCCGTTGATCTGTTGGTCCTTTGCAGCACCTTTACCCATGACACTTAATTTCTTGCATTGCTTTATTACAGCAGACATTTCCTCCTTCTCCTATTTCAAAACATCTTTGCTCTTTCTGTTGCATTTCTCTTTTACATGACTTTTAGGATTAGCCTGACAAATTCTGTAAAGTTCTATAGAAATCAGGACATGTACTGAACTCGCACTGAACACATGAATTAATTTAAGGAGAGTCATCCACAGTGTCAGCCCTGAGTTGGTTCAGACAGGAATGGATTTCTCTCTCCACTCACTCAGCTTGTAGTTGAGAATGTTTAAACATTTCAGAATGTTTATCTGCATCTTGCACCCTTCTTAAGAGATTAATTTATAAGTGTTAAAGTTTATTTAAAAAAAAATTGTGGCTCTCCTGAGTAGAATTCTTTGTTACATTGTTTATTCAATTACTCCGCCTGTGTAAGAAAGTGACAGGTGCTTTCCTTGTTCACTTGTGCAGCCATGTTATGACCTGCACTTTCCTGTGCCACTCTACCTAGCTGGAGTATGTCCCTGCCTCTTCTCAGGGTCTTGCTCGTTTCAGTTTAGCTGGAGTCCCTGTTGCCCACATAAATGTCTTTCTTAAAAACTCCTTTCCTTCCCCATTTCCCTTTTCTTTGAAAATCATCCTGTACTCTATTTACACAAGTGTTTGTGCAATCTCTATTTTTTTAAGTAAATCTCGCTTTCTTGCCACTTTATACAATTCCTGAGGCCTGTGACCAACGTTAAGGCTATTCCAACTGATTGAGTCATGAGATTGTGGTGTTGGGTGAGCATTTGCTCTAGTAGCTGTTCTTAGGCCCATGGGCTGGAATTGGTTTTAGCTTGTTGATCCAATTTACTTGGTTCTAACAAATCTGAAAAAATAATTAAGATTTCCAAGAGCACTGACTTTTCCAGTTTTTTTTTTTTCTGAATCAATAAATTATAGTCGAGATAGTTGCTTTTTGGGAAAGAATTTGAAATGGGAGCGCCACTCTGTGAAGGCAGCCTCCTCATCTCATTCCCATCTGCACAGTGAACAAGAGCCGTGGTTTGGGGGCTGTTCAGTTTTGTGTGTGGTTTCGTGGGTCCTGGGCACAGCCTACCCGGGAGCATTTGTCTTCATAAGCCAAGGAGGTTTATGAGCCCGAGACCCAGGAGGTCAGGCGTGGTGTGCTGCTGCGCTGTTATTGTTATTTACATTCACACTGGAGCTGAATTGGGTTCTTGTTTCTTTTCATTTAATAATGTTTACATTGTGGAAATAAGCTGGCAATAAAATTTCTTGGCCATTTTTAATCTAGCCAGTGAATCCTGCTTTCTCTGGAAATGGGAGGGTTGCTTGGTTGATTTTTGCAGCCTCGTTCCCTTGTTCCTCCCCAGCCCCTCGGCCTCAGCCCCGTTTTCCAATCGGATCCTCGAGGCTGATCTGCTCACCTGCGTCACCTGCTCGGCGGGCTGCTTCCAGGAGCCTGGATGTTTGTATTGGCCAAGCTTTATATTACACTTGGGGAATTAATTACCAAGTATGAACCTATAAAAAAATCTGGAAGAACATGAAATGCTTTGGTGCAAGCTCAGTGGAAGGGAAGTTTGAATCAGCCCAGAGTCATTAAGATGGCGAGGTTAGAAATCACACGATACCTGCAAGTGACTTTCAGATGAGGTTTCCTTATTTTCTTGTGCAGGAGTCATGAATATCTCATTCTGATTTTGTTTACGGGTATAAGGGATGTATAATGAAACCCTTCAAGTTAGGATACATATGTGTTTAAGTGGACCGTCTTAAACAACTCATGTCCTAATTTTATAGGTTGGAAGCCTTTTTCTTGATGCATGGACTGATAGCAAAACCAAACAGTGGGAAGGTATATATATTAAGGGTTAGAGGAAGAATCACCAAGGGTACCTGGCATGCTCTTCCCAGGAGTTATGAAAGATAAAGGACACTGTCATTCATCTGGAAAGGGATAAAGGAAAATATTTACTGCAAGTGTCTTCCAGCCCTGTATTAATGATTAGGATCCCTGCACCTAGGTAATCTCTGTACATACACCTTCCAGATGCCCCCAGAGAAGCTGCAGGAGTTAGTGAGTAATTGAAATATTTTGTATAATATTTTCATTTTAGAATCTGCCTCCAGTGTGAGTTTTATGCCCTTACTTGACAAGCGCACAGAGGTTAGGGCCTGAAATTAGCATATTCTTGAATGCTCATGCTGGGTCTAATAGTGAGATTTACAAATATCTCCTTTCAGCTAGACAGCCAGCAGCACACGCCCCTGGAAGTATAGCTTTTGGGGGGAAAAATCCTACAGGATGCATGATGAGAAGTTCTCATGCTTTTCTTTAGCAGCTGCCCCCAACAGGGAATTTTGCATTCCAGTCAGGTTAAGCGGAGACCAAAACAAATGAGGGAACTGAGCACGCAGGCTAATTAGTAATTCTCTGGTATCAGAGCTCCTGGCGGAGCCTGGCATTGAACGGCGTGATACTTTGCCACATAACTTTTCCTCTTAATTGTCATGATTTTTTCTTTTCCAAGACTCCTTCAACCTCATTGTTATACGGCTTGTTCTGTAATAACCTTGCTTTTGGAGGCTGCTGTCGCATACATCTCGGCCTCATATATATGCATTCGTATGTAGGGTGGGTGTGTGTATTTGTATGGAGAAATAGCCCTTTTTCTCTAATGGGGGGAGAATTAAGGGAAGGGACGGAGGTATGGGCGTTTTGGGTTCTAACTCAGATCTGTACACCTGCACACTTCAGGCAGGAGCCAAAGCGCCGGGGCCAAGGGCTCACATCAATGATACGGGTGGGCTTCTCTTTGCGTTCGGGGTAACCCGGGGAAAGGCTGGCTGAGCTACTGCAGGGGAGATGGTACCCCCCGAAGTGGCCAGCATCATCTGCCAGTTAGATGGGGAAGGTTATGGGTCCAGAAGGGCTTTCCTCTGGTGCTTTCAATCTGTCCTGAGCTTTGATCCACGCTCTGCTTTGACTTTGTGGGTGACTCAAAGGATAGCCCTACATTTGGCTCGGATGAAAACGAAGCTTCCTAGAAGCACAAGGCAGGCTGTTTCCGTCCGGCACCTGGTGTTCTGCTGTCTCCCTTAGCCTTCTGACCACTATTTCTGGAAAACTGAGCTTTTTAGAGTCTGTCATCAGGAAGGCTGCCTGGCTTTGATCTTCCTGAACTACTTCCCCAGGCGGTAGCTGGTGCAACCCGAGGAGAACCCCCTTCTTTGGCTGGTAGGTAGAGAATAGTCCCACCCCTTGAGCTAAATCTGGCATGTGAAGGCCACGACCGTGCTCTGCCACTCCCTGAAGTAGTGCTGGATGAGGAAGGTACCCGAGTTAGTGTCCCACCTCTAGTTAGTGTCCCACCTTGGTGATCTCTGCTTCCCCAGCGCCTGGCACAGAGCAGCCCCTTGTTCCATGCGAGCTCATAAGTACATAAGCCTTAGATTAAAAAGTCAGTAGTTATTTTATGTAAAGTACGCGACGATAATAAGTGTGATTTCCACCAAAGATACAGCAAACACTTGGATGTGTTCATGTTACACCTCCAGGAATAATAAAATGGAAAACAGGTGGACATTTTAGTCTTCACATACCTAAAAATGAGGCTCCACCAGAGTTTTGGAAAGCTAATTTGGAAATAAATGGAGAACACCCAAATGAGAACCAGCGGGGTGATTTATCCAGAGCTCGCTCTAGCAGGGGAGCTGGCCATCATCACTTGCATTTGACAAGACGCAAGGCAGACAGGGCGTGGTAAACTTTGTAGTGGGAACAAGGGTGGCTCCAGGACACCCTAATTGGAGGAATGTGGGGTGGGGTGACTAGAAGTGGGGCATCCTAGGGGTGGTAAGGGATGCATATTTGGCTTTGGCCAAAGAAAGGTTGGATGTGAGGGCAGAAACTAGGAAAGCTGTTCGTTGATAATCAAGGCCTGCACATTTTGGACCACTTAATTCAGGGGTGGTGTTTGGCTTCCTGTTTGAGATACTGGTGTGACCTTCTGAACATCTGGTAGTTAATAGGTTGGCTCCTTTGGCTGGCTGCTGCAGACTGTGGGTCAGTTCTGTTTTTATATATGGCCTCACCGTTGTCTATTTTTTTGTATTCAGTGTGTCACAGTTTTGAGGGTAGCAATGGTGAGAACCAAAATATTCAAATGCACATGAAAAACCTTTATAGGAGTCAGCTTAGCCAAAGGTTTATTTGTGCCTACAAAAGATTCCCTTTGTGCTCATGATACTTTGCAAGGCTCTTGCAATAGAGTGGGTCTGACCTTATTTTTTTCCAAGCTGTCTAGGCCATAATTAGAGATGTTTAACTGGGGGAGAAGTTTCCAAAGTGACAGTGATGGAATCCAATTTACTTAGCTTTGCAATTAGAACAAAAGTGATTCTTGAGGACAACAGGGATGATAAATCATTTCAGAGCACCAAGTGAAGAGCTGCAAACAGTAAGGCTAGAAATCATCCTGGGAAGGAACGTCCGGAAGAATGCAGGTGCCGGAGCTGCCTGCTGAGTGAGGGGAGGCTCTGAAGGCCAGGTGTGCCGTCCCCTCGCACAGGATGGAGTTAAAAAGGCCAGTCGGAAAATTACAGCAGCACAAGAAACAATTACAAGGAGAAGCAGTGATGAGATTAAAAAGTGTGTAACAAGAAAATAGTTTGAAGTCTGAGGCAAACCATAGAGATGCTTTATTAAGAAAGAGGCTACACTGTGAGTGTTCATAGGAAATCCAGGTCTGGATTCTGGAGGGCTTCTCATTATGGAACAGACGCCGCCGCCCGCCCCCGAAAGCTTTTTAAAAACACAATTACTACATTTTCAGTAATAACCAGAATGGCACCAAAATAATAAAATGGAGACGCAGAAATTAAACCTTCCATGGTTTATGGAACTTCTAATTGTGATCCACAAAATAATCAACCTTATTGATATGGGCAACACTGAGACCCCTTTTGGTGAAATTTTTGGATTTAAAGAAATGAGGTTGGTGATATTTTTGTATCCAGTTTATTTCGATACCAAAGTATTTTCAGAAGAACACATTTATATTTAATAAGATGGGGTATGAATAAAGAAACAAAAATGCAGTATCATTTCACTAGAAAAAAATTTGGGTATGTGCAAGAGAAAGACTAGCTATTAAAAACTAACATTTATAAGAATAAGTTATTTTATTAAAAGCAGTTTGGAAAGTGAAGACACAGAAGGGAAACAGTAATCATTCCATTATTCAAGTAGTACCTTATTTTAAAAGGTTTAACTTTCTTTCCTCTATTTTTTTCCCCTTGAGCATAATTTTGTTTCTTTAAACACGTTTTGTTCAAAAATAGATTTTTGTTTTATTTTCTTCAAATAATGTGATTTTTCCCTGGATTATTTATGATTATTTACTTTTCACATTTTCTATCTGGAAGGACAAATTGATTACCTTTGTTTTGCAAAACAATAGTTTTTGATAATTTTGTGAGTCTTTATATTTAACCTGATTTAGGTACTACAGTACCCTGGGACTTTCATGGAGACATTTCTCTTCCTAACCTGAGCTTTAACTTTTTGATTGTGGAAAGGTAAACAGTCGTACAGAGTCAGGCCAGGGGTTCATGCCTGTAGTCCCAGCAGCATGGGAGGCTGAGGCAGGAGGATTCCAAGTTTGAGGGCAGCCTCAGGAACCTAGAGGGACTCTGTCTCAAAATAAAACATGGAAGGTAAAGGTGTAGCCAAAAGGTAGAGCAATCGTATCTTTAACCCTCAGTATCACACTCACCAAAACAACAACAAAAACAAAACGAAACAAACCCCAAACCAGTAAGATAACTATTTTATTTCTAATCCTAAATTTTGGTTTTTTCATCCATACACATTATTTTTTCTTTTTAAAATTCTTTATGTAAAATTTCAGCCCCTGCTCATGGATAGGATAATAGGGGGATAATCTGATAAGCCCCTAGATACCATTCAAGTCCAAGTTAGACAGGTGGATAGGCAAGGGTCAGATCCAGAGAAAGGTACAGACATGTTGAGAGTCCTTCCTCCACTCTTGCCAAGATAGCCTGCCTTACTCCAACCTGTTGCTAAGGTAGCCTGACTCGGGCATTGTCCCTCCCTACAGGGAGTTGTAAAGTTGTTAATTACTGCCCACTCCTGCCAGGATCACTCCACCTTGGCCCTCTGGCCCATCTGCTTCTCGCCTTTTTGCCATATTCCATTTCCTAAAGCAGCCTCTGTATATTACCTACAATGTAATATTTAGTCAACTTTTAATACAAGCAAAATACTATCTAGCTAATCATTTTTGAGCATCCAGATCAGAGAGATTGAAGCCCTTATAATGTGATATAACCATTACCACCATCTGTCTGTAGGACTCTTCATCTTATAAATCAACAACTCTCATCCTCCCTCACCCATCCCCTGACCAGTACTCAGATTTTTACTGAAATCCTATGGCATTTGTCTTTAATTGGCTAATTTCATGTAGGATAACGTCCTAAAATTTCATGCTTGTTGTGAAATGTCAGAATTTTTTTAAGGCTGAGAAACTGTCTGCCCATGTCAGGTTTTGCTTATCCATTCATCTACTGATGAGCACTTGGGTTGCTTCCATGTTTTGAGCTATTGTGAATAATGCTGTTATGGATCTCGGTGTACAAATATCTCTGAGGCACTACTTTTATATAGACATACAGAGGAGTTGCTGGATCGTGTGTTCATGCTATTTCTAATTTTTCAGAGAACCACCATAGTGTTTTCCACAGTAGCTGTTCCATTTTGTATTTCTTCCCCTTCCTCCCTTCCTCTTTTCCTTTCTTCTACCAGGCATTCAACCCAGGGCACTTAACCACTAAACTACATCCCCAGACCTTTTAGTTAACTAATTATTTTTAGTTTTATTTACATTGCCAGGCTGAACTTGAACTTGTGATTCTCCCATCTCAGCCTCCCAAATGACTGGATTGTAAGGTACCCAGCTTGTGCCATTTTGTATTTCTACAAACAGTATACAGGGTTTCCAATTATTAGCATTCTCACCAAAACTTGTTCTCCGTTTTTTTTTTGATAACAGCTCTCCTCGTGGGTGTGAGGTGGCGTCTCATGGTGGTTTGGTCTGTTTCCCTAATGGGGAGGCTGAGCCTCTGTTTACATGCATATTGGCTGTAGTGTATCTTCTTAGGAGAAACGCCTTTTGAGGACTTTGTTCATTGTTTAATCATGTTTGATCAATGACTTTGGTTGTGGTTGAGTTGTAGGAATTCTCTCTGTATTATGAATATTATTAATACCTTATTGGAAAGATGCCTTAAAATTTTGCTTTTAATTCTTTTACTCTGAGAGACTGTCATTGCACAAAGCCTTGGATTTTATGAACCTCAACTTATCTAATTTTGTATTTCATTGCTGGTGCCTTTGTGTCATGTCCCACAAATCTCTGCCAACTCCAAGGCCAACTTGAATGTTTTCTTTTCCATGCTAAAATGTGCTTGCCATTCTGCCTAGCCTATCCATCTTCTGTCCGGATGGCCTTTATCAACACGTATTATTGCTGCTTAATTTCCCACTTAGGCCTTTCTACTCCTATTTCAAAGAGAAGAGGGTTTCTTGAGTCTTTTTTTTTTTTTTTTGTGGTGGTAAAATATAGGATAAAGTTTACCTTTTTTTTTCCATTTAAAATTACCAAGTGAGATACGCCAGTCACAAAGGGACAAATATTATGTGTTTCTGCGTCTATGAGGTCCTTAGGGTAGTCAAGTTCATAGACAGAAAGCAGAAATGGTAGCTGCCAGGAGCAGGGGAGAGACGTTTCATCTGCACAGAGCTTCAGTTGGAGAAGACAGACTTCCAGATGGCTGAGGGTTGTTCAGCAATGCACCATGGCTGATCTTTTTCCTTTTTGGTACTGGGGATTTAACTTGGGGATACTGGATCACTGAGCCACATCCTCAGCCCTATTATTTAAAGACAGGGTCTCACTGAGTTGCTTAGTGCCTCACTTTTGCTGAGGCTGGCTTTGAGCTATCCATCCTCCTGCCTCAGCCTCTTGAGCCACTGGGATTACAGGCGTGCGCCATGGTGCTTGGCTATTGCCTCTGTTTTTGTGTTATTTTTAGGTCTGTGTTCAGAATCCTTGGAATGATGTTCCCTTTCCACATTGGAAACTGTTTCCAAATTTCTGCAGTTTTTCTGTGAGCCCCTCCAGGATTTTTCTCCATGGCCACCCCACCTTTTCTCCTGTCATTTCCACATCAGGAGAGACCGATGCTCTGTGTGGAGGTGGCGTTCAGGACTTGGGCCCCATTCTCATCTACCTGGTGCTACTGAATCTTTCTCAAACAGGAGCTGGGTGTCGGGTTGGGGTGTGTATCTTCTAGCCCAACCCCAGGCCTAGGTTTCCTCTAGGACGATTTTGATGTGGGAAGGCGGTATGTTCTAACCACATCTCCTGTTCCCTGATGTTGCAAATAGATGCTGCACCACAGAACATATATATAGACCATATAAAAATTTAAGTAAAGAATATGCATTGCTGTATTTCTTCCCACTTGAACTCCTCCACTTTAATGTCCTTGTGCAGGACGTACTTGTCCGGTCAGCTTTATGACTGCTGGCTCTTCTTTCCCCTGCTCCTGCTGTCGGCCAGTTGTTGCCGTCTATGGTGGGGCTGCTCAGAGAAGGAGATATATGGATGGGGAGGAAGAACAGTGTAGCTGATCGTTGCACACACACACACAAAAAATCTCCCAATATTACAGAAACTATACACACAAATGCCTGAAGAATAAGAAAGGTAACAGAAATGAGAGAAAGTGGTCTTGCTAGGCTTTGTGGGGCATGGGGGGTGTGTGTCAGGCCCAAACAAAGGGAGGTTGTTGGTCAGCTCTAATAGTTGTTAGGTTTTTTTTTTTAACGAGAAGGTAAAAATCTAGGTTTTCTGGAATCATCCAATTGTTCAGATAAATGTGACTAAAGTAAAATTACAAACACAAAAATGCTGTATGAACTGCCATTAAAAAAATAAAGGTCCCCAGACCAAAGGGCAGCTGCCCGAGTGTTTGGATTGCAACATGGTGTGTGGGAGTCGGGTCCCTAAGGAAAGGAGGGATTGATCAACTACTTCAAGATGATGGGTTTTTCTTCATAGCTATGTGATTGTCGATGCCTTGATTTGTGATGTGGTGTTGAATTCCGTTTCCTGATATTTCTTGTACTTTCAACATTAAAAACGGAAGCAAGATCAAACATTTCTTTTTAAGTCCATGAACAATTTCCTCATTTATTTTAGAATAAGAAAGAAAGATTAAATAATTGAATAGAGGAACTTTAGTTTTAGGTTAAATGAAACATTCTAAATTTCTTCGGAATTTTTGTCTCTTCCAATAATGGATTTCATGTCCAAAATAACTAATTCTGGCCTCAATTTATACACCTATGAAATTTCCACTAAGTTTCTGTGTGACTTTCTGCTTTGCCAAGAAGTATTAAAGTCAGAAGGAACTAGATTACTGGGCCTGCTTTTGTTCTGTTTTCCTCCTTGTGTAAACAACATGGAATAAGAGGTCAGATCTCACTCCTGTTTGGGATATTTTGATGTGTTTTTGCTGTGAGTGGATCAACATTCCCCACACATCATTCTTTGCAAGAATGTCAGCCAATGTCTCTTCCTTTCCCAGCCCAGGCATGCAGCGCTGGCTGCCATAACCCAGTACCACTGACTGAGAGGGTTAACCAACAGAAATTTATTTCTTCAGTCTGGAGTCCAAGGTGAAGGTGCTGGTGGGGTTGGTTTCAGGTTGAAGCTTTCTTTTTTAGTGTAGAGAGCTGTTCGTCTTCCTGCTGAGGCCTCACAATGTCTTTCCTCTGTTTTTGCAAAGAGGTAGAGGGAACGCTTTGTATTTTCCTCTTGTAAGGACAAGCAGATTCATCCAATTAGGGCTCTACTCTAGACCTTTAGCTGTGGTTACCTATCTAGAGGCCAACCTCCACATGCTGTTACTCTGGGGATGAGGACTACAGTGTGCATCTTGTGGGGGACACAATTCACATGTGACAACTACCTCATAGACGGCCCCCTTTCAAGGAACCACTTTGTTTTCTGTAGTGTAACTGAGAGTGAAAGGACCCAATGTGTCTAGTGACACATATCACATCCTGGAACCGTAGAAATGACCACATCAGTGGCAGAGGTGTATGAGCCAGATTTTCTTATTTCCTCCTTCTGGGTAATAAGACACTCTTGAGATTATTTGATCACACCAAAATAACATATTTTAAAATGAGTAAAACTGCATTTTCTCTATATATAAATGTATATGGATATTTATGGACACGTACCGTTTCCAGCCCTCTAATCAACATTATGAAATTTAATTTTGCAGATTGCTTAACCCAGGGGGAGTAGTATGATGTGTTTGTTTTTGGAAGTAATTACAATCTAGGAAATGGTTTTTTAATTGGAAGAGAAAAACACATGGAATAAAGAAAATAAATTAGTAAAATAGTTGGCATTGTATATCTTCCTGTCCTAAATACAAGATTTCTCTCTCTACATCAACTTTCTGTTGCCAAAGAAGGAAAAGTTTTCTTGGGGAAGAAAGAAAAATACACTTACATTACAAATTATAAGTAAATGTATACTTTGTCAGAAAGTAATAATCTCTATCACGAGATCTTAATTCATCATCTTTGATAGCTTTCTAAAAAATTAGTTATACATGACAATAGAATATATTTCAACACTTTATATATATATTATAAATTGCCATTATTTTTTTTTTTTTAAATATTTTTTAGTTGTAGTTGAACATAATATCTTTATTTGATTTATGTGGTGCTGAGGATGGAACCCAGGGCCTACCATGTGCAAGGAGACACTCTACCACTGAGTCACAACCCTAGCCCCATAAATTGCCATTCTTCTGGTTGTAAATGATACAAAATTACCTTAGTTGTGTATTCACATATGCATATAGGAAAGTTATGTCTGATTCATTATACTGTCTTTCCTATTCCTATTTTCCCTCCCTTCCTTTCATTCCCTTTTGTCTATTGAAAACTACTTCTATTCTTTCCTACCCAGTGTGCCCCCCGCCATTGTGAGTTAGTATCAGCATATTAGAGAGAATGTTAGGCCTTTAGTTTTTTGGGATTGGTTTATTTCACTTGGCATGATAGTCTCCAGATCCATCTATTTACCTGCAAATGCCATAATTTCATTCTTTAAAGTTGAGTAATATTCTATAATATTATATAACATATATTAATATTATATATCCCAAATGCCTGATAGTCCTCCTGTTAGTGAGTCAGAACTCTTCCTGTCACCCACTGCCCCCACCCCCAACAAAGAAAGTGATGTTTCTACTCTGAAAACAGGAATTACGGCTCAACAATGTATATAAAATTCAGTTCTATCAGGATGCTTGACTGTTGAGCCTCCTTGACCAGAATGCATTGTGTTCTGAATAAGTTCCAGGATGTCGAGCCAGGGCAATGGTGTGGTCTGGTGTTTGTGCACCCTCAAGAGCCTGTGTGACATAGTCAAAATGCTTTTTGTCTTCCCTGCCATAATAATTGGTCAGCAGATCTTACAGTTCATGTCTTCCTAAAAGCCTCCCTTGTTATACTTAATTTAGACAGACTGTTTCTTCTAGAAAACCTTTATTTCACCTGGGATTCAAAGGACAGGAGTTTGGACATCATGGAGGCAGAGTAACAGGAAGGAAGGTGGAATGGAAATGTGATGCTGGAAGGGCCGTAGGACCCAGCAGGAGAGCCTTGTGTTCCTGCAGGACTCCGCTGCAGACTCGGCTCTACTTCTTAATTATGATTCCTTTTCTCAACAGAAGACAATGTTCTTCATGAGGTTCTGCTGACAAAACTTCCATCACTTTCCTGTGAGGCTGAGTGGTGTTTATTTATGTGACTGCCATAAAAGTAGGCACGGGGTGATCTGAAAGAAAGCACACAGCTCCGTGAGATAATGAGAGCCAGGTTTCCTGTGTGTATGTGTCAAAAGAAGAAAAAAATCTTTTGAGTGTGCATGATAAATGAAGGACTTCCAGTGTTCCAGATTTGCAGTTGAGACATATATACATATATATATTTTAAATTGAATGCTTGGGTTTGCATATTTTTTAAAAAATAAAGTATAATGCAGTACATGGTGTACCCTTTTCAGAGATCATTTAGCATATTTAATATTTAAAACATAAAAATTGCACTTAGATTATTGCAATAGTGACATGAATACAGATGATCTCTTCCTCTCAGCTTGCGGCAAGATAGACTTTCAGTGAAATGTAGGCCAGGAAGGAGGATGCAAGTGGTCATGCAGGGGAGAGAAAGTCCGTTCCCCCCCCCCTCCCCCCGGTTGCCTGGCTTTTGTAAAATGAATGCTGTGGAAATAGAGGTCCAATAGTATGTTTCTCCAAGGCTATGGTGTTTGGCAGTTATTTTTTTCTAATTTTCTCTCCTCCAATTATATGCACTGTATAGAACTTTATTTTTTGTTAATGGTGTTCAGCACAAACCTAACTTTAATTATGTATGACAGAGGCCTAGAGGTGACTCTGTAAGCTATTTCTCCATAACCAATATGTCCTGATGTGCGAGTGAGTGGTGATGGGGATCCGGGGAGCACGTTTGTGTGGATGTTTATCATGTGGAAGGGGAGATGAAAAATCATTAAAGATTAAATTTTGTGGTGATCTTAAAGTTGACGTCCATCCCCAAATTCATGCGTTGAAACCTAATCACCAATGTGATGGTTTTAGGAGGTGAGGCCCTTTGGGAGGGGACTCATAAGTGGGATCAATGTCCTCTTCTATGTGGGGACACAGGGAGATGGTGTCCCCTGTGAGGCAGGAAATGGTTCTCGATACTCGTCCAGTCTTCTGGCACACTGACCTGGGCCTTCTGAGCCTTCAGCTTATTTATGAGCTACCCAGTCTATGGTGGTATTTCAACAGCAGCTCAGTGGCCCATGGCAGTGGCTAATGTGTAGACAGACTGTATGTTGGTTTCTTTAATGCATCATGTTCTAGGAGTGTAGGCTTCCAGTGTCTGTCCTCCTGTGACCCCACAGATTTCCTCTTGTCTTACACGTTTCCTGTAAGATAGTAAGTCAGGTGTTCATGCAACTCTGCCATGAAATAGTTATTTGGAGCTTAGCTGAAGTGCTTCTCCTTTTGATTAAGTACAAAGCTGCAAAAGAGTATCAAAAGGGTCCAAATACAGCAAAAGCCCCTTCCTATTCCAGCCTGAGATGGAGCACCGCCACTTCCTGTATGCAGTGTCGTGGTGTCCTGTCTACTTGGTCCCTGAATTTGGCCACTCTGCCTCAAAATGGTCTTCCCATGGTGCTGGTCAAATTTCAGGCCAGCTAAGGACATTCATCAAGAAGGGGCTCCTTTAATATGTGTTGGCCTGCTGTCCCTGAAATGGAAGACGTCATAAACAGCTGTCGGTGAACAAGCTAGACAACATTCTGGGGCTCCAGAGTGTGGGGCTAGAATGGATCTTAAAAATAAGAGGGGTTCCAGATGCAGAACTAGGTGAAATCAGAACCCTTCACTCCCCAGTTGGTAAAAAGTCTTTTTCTCTCTGGGCAGGTTTAGGAGTGGCTACTTACATGACTGTACGTGCCAGTGTTAGGTTCATGAATCTTTTCCGTTGAGTCTCTTTTCTAAAAACCTTGTAACATGTTCAGACTCTCACGCTCTTCATTCTGACCATATATTGGGAAAGGTGGTACTTGCATCCTTGAGAATATTTTTTGGGCACTTGTCTGTGGGTCATGCTGAGGTTTTCAAGTTAGCAGCAATTTTGAAGGGGAGGTTGGATGCAAGGGACATTCCTTGGGACTTTACTGGAGTGCCATTTGTTGGAGGGGGGTATGAGGATAATCATGAGGGGAAATGGATCAGTTTGACTTATTAATCCATAGTCTTCAGGGTGGTTAATTCACCCAAACTCCCCAAGATCAGTTGGAAGATGGATTGGTGGGGTTTTGGTAATACTAGCTGAAGTTCACGGGCAGAAAAGGAAATGAAATGTCTTAAAATGCAATTTCCATTTAAGAAACTGAGTCCAGACTGGTGACCTGAACTCAGGGCATGGTGCAGGAGTTTGGGAAATGAAGGTTCCAACACACACAACAGGAGAATGTCCTTACTTCAGCCAGCTGAACACCGTAGTCACCCTGTGAGGACCACCCTGCGCATGAGGGTGAATGAAAACACTGTTGAGCTGCAGCATCCCACATGGCCCTCAGTGGGGGCTTGTCCTGGCATCATGACCAGAATGGACACCTTAGTCTCTGCAGGCAGGGTCACACAGCGGGTGGCAGAAGGTCACTTGTGGTAGCCATGTGGTGTGGCGAGGAGGAGCACAACAGGACCACACTCACTTGTTTCCAGGGCTTGGTGCTGGTGTCTGGGCCCAGGACTCGGATCTCATTGCACTGAGTGAGGCCTGTGGTTCTGGACAGTTGAAATGTGCAGGGAGAGATGAGGACCTCAGGACGATGAGGAGGCTTCTTGTTAGTCAGGTGACTGATTTATTTGGGAAAACGAATAGATCAAGCTACAACTGTTAAACCTCTCTCGTGATCCTTGATCTTCCAGTTTTATAGAACGTGACTGTACAACAGAGTAACATTTAAAGTCAGAATATGCAATGACACATGAGGACAGTCTTATTGACTCTTTGCTAATTAAAAAAAACAGTTATCCTCCTATGAATTCCACATTGATTGTTCACTGAATAGTGGTACCACAGAAACATAAGGAGAAAGAAATTCTTAGCTTTCAAGTTTCAAAATAGACTTTTGTAGTTCATAGCAGAAGTAAGAGCTTTGAGAGAATTTTTTTGAGAACCCAAGGACCAGGTTAGTTTCAGAGAATAAAATAAAGTTTCAGTCTACTGAACGTTAGGCACTGGCAGAAGAAACAGATGCAATAAAGACTATACTCAGACATCCTCAAATCTCAGGGCATTGGGAAGCTTAAAGTTCAAGAATGAAGTTGGTCGTGGGTTTTTTTTTTTTTTTTGCATTTTAATCAGAAAATCTGTATCAGGTTAGTGAGATCAGGGATTCACTTGAAAGGGGAAGTGTGCATGTAAAAGGCAGAAAAAATGAGGGGTTTCTAGGCCCCCTTGTTTAAGCCGAGTGAGTGCACTTGAAGTTGCACCCATAGCATGCCCAGCAGGTACGCCTCAGCTGGTGCTAGAGGAGCCCATCTTCCCAGGTGGGGGAGGATGATGATGCAGGAGAAGCCAGCCTTCCTAGGTGGACACCTCTGAAGGTGCTTGGCTGGGCCTCCACTGACGGAACCCATTTCTGGAATCTGAGGCTTCACCTTGGACTTGTGCCAGGTGGTGCGTAAGAGTTAAGTATGGAATGCGGTTTTTGTTTTTTTATTTATTTTTTGCTTGCCACTTCAACACTGTGCTTTAGCAGAATAGAAATAGAATCATTTTATCTTTAAGCAAAGAGAATAGAAAAAGATCTCTGAGTCTCCCATGACCAGATGGTGGAGGGTGAGAGAGTGGCTGAGGTAGATGCTGAGGGATTTAAGTTTTGCTTGGAAAGCTTTGGAATACCTGGTGAAGAAATAAACTGAGGAAACTGTAGATATTGAAAGTCTTGTGGGTGGGGTGAAAATGTGGATATCAGAAAGATATGGGGTAAAAATCCTGATCCCCTCTGACTGTATCATTCTAGCTATACTAGGATATTCAGTTGGTTACTGTCAGGATCCAAGGATGAGTCTGGGTTCATTTGTGAAGTGGAAAGGCTCATGTTCTGGATTACACAGTGGCACACCTGTTAACAATAATGCTGCATTGGTGGATACTACATAGAATTTCAAGCCAGGTGTGGTAGTGCACCCCTGTAATCCCAGATATTTAGGAAACTGAGGCGGGAGGATTGCAAGGTTGAGGCCAGCAGCAACTTAGACTCTGTATATATAAAAAAATTTTTTTGAAGATGTTTGGGAGAATAGCTTAACAGTAAAGTGCCACTGGGTTCAATTCCAATTACAGCCCCCAAATTTTAAAACAATTTAAACTGATGAATGTCAAAAGCAGTGAGAAGATGTTTATACAGAGTCATCGAACTCCAATTCACGGAGGATGACCAGGAAACGGTAAAGGAGGAAGCTCACCAGGTGGAGGGACAGACCAACCTGGCGATCAGATTTCTTTTTTTTTTAACTTCTCTTTTTTTTTTTAATTGGTTGTTCAAAACATTACAAAGGCGATCAGATTTCATAGTCAGATGAACTTTTTCTTATAGTAAGTTGCTATAAGAGCTGACAACTCTCATGTTTACAATGGGGCTTGGTAGCAGTGGTTCTTCTAAGTCAAGGATGTAGTGAAACTAGAAGTCAATGTTCTTTGTAGACTTTTTACTATGCTTCCATAAGTACATGTGGAATCTGCAGGAGACTGGATTCAGGATCCTCTTTCCCCCAGGATATTCGAGTTCCTTATATAAAATGACATAGTGTTTGCGTCTACCCTGTGTGCATCCTCCTGTATACCTTAAAAATCTCTCTATTTCTTATAACTGATGCATTATGTAACCTGAAGCGTTATGTAAATAGCTCTTGCATTCTATTTAGGGCATAGGACAAGGAAAACGTCTGTACGGGTTCAGTGTAGATGCAATTTTCTTCAATTATTTTCCACTTGTACTAGGTTCAGTCTACAGATACAGAACGTGTGCATGTGGAGGGCAACCGTTTTGGTAGATTGTGAATGGACTGTCTCTTTGACCTCACATACCATAGAAATTGGGGTCAGTATTTACCTGAAGGATTTATCATTTCCTTGAAGGTCACAAAAATGTAAGACACGAGAACAAAGAAAAGGCTTTGAAGGATTCACTTGTTATCTTGGGTTATCAAGATGAGGTGCCAGAAATTTGTATGTGGACCCACAACCAGTTTCCAGGTAGTGTTCATATTTTTGCAGTGTGACCTACAGAATAGGGAGAACACTGTCAACAGGACAAGCTGCCCGAGAAACCTTACTGTGGTAGTCGAGGCGCCCCCCACCCCAGCTTGTGTGCAACCAACCAAAGCCAAAGCAGAGGAAGCCTCTAGGAACCATGTCTGCATTACTACTCAGGAGCGTCTCTCTTCAGGCCACGGTTGCTTCTTGGCTTATTTCACTATGTCTTGTGGAAACTCTAATATTAAGGGCTAAGTAAAAGCTTATCTGTTTGGTCCCCTAGTGTGAATCTATCTTATGTTAAGAATTATTTCCTCAATTAGGCCTTTGAACACGAACATATTGTAGAACTGAAGCACAACTGCATTAGGCATTGCCATTTAATACAGAGCTTTTAGTATGTATGATTCATGATGGATATTTTACATTTCCATTTTCTTCTAAAGATCTGGGGAATTGTTATATAAGTTGTAAGTAATGTGTCTGCAAGAACAAAGCAATATGGTATAAACAGCTTGAAATTATTCTAGGAAAGCTCCATTCTGATTCATACACAATGTAGCACCATTTCCCTCTGCTTTCCCCTGGAAAAATCTGAAATATGAAGCCCTAAAGAATTGTGAGTGGTTAATCATATTATTTGTTCTCCCCAAGCTTTATTGGAAATATTGAGAAGAAAGAACATTGTAAGGGTTAAAAGATGAGAATTTTCAGCCCAATCCTACTTTTTGGCTCTGACCTCAGACCTGTCATGACCTCTCTGAAGCCAAATTTCCCTTTTGAAATGGAGAAACTCGTTATCTACTCAAATTATTTTTTTCCCAGTTGTGAAATCGGACAATGAGATGGGCCCATGTTTGAAAATAGGTCTACAAACAATGAAGAATGAAGGAGACAGTGTTGAAAGGAGTGTGAGTTGTTTTAGTTAATGGGCAGTGCATGTTGTCCCTGCTTCCCACAGCCCACCTCCTCCCCAGGTTGATGTATGTGGTTTGCACACTTCAGCAGAACAGGACCCATCTTCTTCCAGATATTAATATTCTGGTGCCATCAGGAGTCACGTGCCAGCTGACAGGAGATATCAGATGGAGAACAGTTGTCAAAATACCCAAGAGTCATCAGTGGGTGACCGAAGCCCAGGACTTTCACATTTGCATTACTTCCTCTTCCTAATGGATGCTGTACTATATCCAAGGTCAAATGGCTTTTGCAGGTGAGACCCAGGAGTTCCAGATCTCTCCTGTGCCTTCATAATGGAATTCTCTCCAATCAGCACCTTGGAGAGCAACACTGTTTTGAATTGAATATTAACTCTCCTAGCATTCTTTTTAATTGAGTTTTCCCCCCCTCTTTGTCCTGTCTGCTTCTCTCAGCAAAAGCTTTTAGATATTTTTCTTTTTCTTTTTTTTTTCAGTAAACAAGTCTTTACCTGACAAAGGGAAATAGCTGGAGAGATACCTTCACAAACCCCTGATGATGTTCTCCTGACGCGTGCTGTCCCAGTTTTATAAATTAGAAATCTGGTCATCTCGGCTGCATCTGTAAGCCCTGCCAGCTGTCTCCTCTCCTAACAGTGCAGCCAGGCTTTGAAGCTGCTTCTGCATTGTTGGCAACATTAGCACAGAAAGATGTGAAGACTATAATAGCTGGGAAAGGTTACACAGGCTCACATAATTGACTATGGCAATATAAAATATTGCCTGCTCTGTTTTGTAACAAAGTAGATATTGCTTTCTTTCGCATTTGAAGGGGAACAAAGTAAAACAGAATTGCCTCTGCTGTTGAGTTTCGGGGTTAAGAGCTGCAAGTCTGGGCTGTAAAGTGTGCCTTCCTGGGCTCTGTAAATTGTCACCCCATCCTGCTGTACCCACAATGTTTTGAGCTTAACAAATCAGGGGCTTTGTATTTTCCTCAGCTATTCAGTATAGGGTGAAGGGGCTCATAAAAAAAAAAAAAGTGTTGAGGTACACCAGCCATTTTAGTTAATTTACCTCAAAATAGCTATCAAGCAAAATAATTTTGTGTGGTTTTACATCAAGAAATAGAAATACTTTAGATTTTTTTGTTAAAGAAAAATTCAAAATGCTTTGCCAGCAGGAGTTGATTCACCTCACAGCAGACATGGTCAATCATATGCTAACACCACTCAGAGAGCTCTGATCTGAGAAAGCACATTTTTTGGTTAAAAAAAAAAAGTTGTTTCTGCTACTCTTGGACTATTTGAAATCAAAAGGCCAGTTAGACTTAATCTTACTTTAACTTTGTGTGGGTTCAGGTTTATTTGTTTGCTGGGGCCTGACAGGCACTTAGGAAAAACATTTGTGAAGGGACCAGGTTTGTTCTTTCCATATTCATTACTCTCCCTTTAAGCATGGATGTGACAAGACAGTCTTAAACAACAAAACCATTATGGCAACTCCTCTGAGGAGCGGTTAATAATTCAAACACTACCGAAACTTTTCTTTCTTTCTTTCTTTTGCAATATAAAGCCACTTTGGGGACACTTGGGGATCAGGTAGAGGGACAAAATAAAAATTACCCTCTATGTGTATGTTAAACTGAGAATCACAAAATGAAATTAATTTTCAGGTAGAAGATAAATGCCATCTTACCAGGATGCACAAAAGGAAGGAACAATTAAAACCCAATTTCCCTGGTATTCTAGAGGTAATAGAAGCAAACCTCTAAAGAGGAGCATAAAATATTTATGGAGGAGTACATGGTACATTCCAGAAGTACATAGGGCAATGACAGGGATTAAATGTGCTGTAGCTGCAGAGAGGTGCTGAGGTCTAACGTACGAGACACCGCAAATCCCAGTAGCTTGCTTCCTGTGGTTGCTTGCAACATGGGGTAGAATGAATTACGCAGAGTTCTGAAGGTTACATCACACGCGAACTGCAGCAGGGCTGAGCTAAGCAGATGATCAATTCCTTCTCTTTCATACATGTGAAAGTTGCATGATGAAATAATTTGTTTGAAACAAAGTAAAACTAGAGCATATACTTAACATACCAGTGAAATGTTGGGACTTTAAGTTCAACTTGACAACTATCCTCTTTATTTGGTTTTAATTTGATCTCAATATGCAATGGTACCCACTAGGATTTCCCCCAATGGCAGCATTAAAGTGTAAAATTATCCTTAAATAGGAGGAAAAAAATCACACATTTTGAAATAGCTTAATATTTATAACTTGGAAGTTCCTATGTAGTTCAGTAGCACATAGATGATATTCAATTTTAGTCACATTCCCAATTGTTCCTGCTGCTTTTCATCATTTTTATTGCTTAAGGTTTTAGATATAATTGTGAGTACAGTGACCCTGGATGAGAACCTGGTTGGGAAGGAGCAGCACACACAGGGTCACAGCATGACCAGGAGGGGAGGTGAATGAAGAGCCAACAGGATAGAAGCAGCTGCCCTGTCCCTCTCTTCCAGCCCACTCCATGGTGATGCTGTGTGTTCATCCAGCTCCCCACAGAGCGCCCCCTGTGTGGGGCTTTCACACCCTCACAAGGGCGAGGGGACAGCTCCCCAGCCCCATTCCTGTGACTTTTTCTTTATACTTCATGGAAAAAAAAATGGAATCAACTGCCAAAGGGAGTGTTGAAGTTGCATCAGAAAGTCTAACAAGACCCTGGTAGAAAGCTCTTGGTGAAACTGTCTTGTCTAAAACCTTGACCCTGTGGAGGACGAAATGAGAAGGTGAAGCTCAGGGTGAGAGTTTGTGGTTACTGGACTTTTGGAGAATGGCACCCAAGCCATCCATCCCCTTGCATGTCTTATACAGAAATTGCAATTTTTAGAGATCATAGAATATATCCCTACATACAAAAAATATTCAAATTGTGATTTCTAGTTCATGCAATGTACTGTATTAGCTGTATAGTAAACTATGTGCTTGCAGCTTCATCTGTTGTGATGATGAGAAAATATTAGGTTAATTTATAAAGGTGAGAGCAGTGCAAATCTTTTCTTGCAATCTATATTAGGAATGGTAAATTGTCATATAAAGGATGATGTATTTAAGAATTACCCTCCGGCACATAAAGGATTTAAATCATTAACTACATTTAGTGTTTTCAACATCGCTCATGGCGTTTGTCGCAGGGAAAAGTGTTAGAAAAAGGATAGTGTGTATACAGTATTCTCCCCTTACCCTTGGGCTCCTATAGATGCCTAAACTTTGGCTAGTAGTGCACCCTACATATGCTCTGCTTTTCCCTCTATGCCTGCTGTGTAGTCACAGTACCAGAGTTAATCTGTCCTTCCATGTTTAATGCCTTAATGCCTCCTTTACATTACTATCCTTGCATTTTGGGGCCATGATAAAATAAAATAAGGTTTATTTGAATACAAGAACTTTGATACTATGACAACCAATTTGATAGCTGCCTGACAACTATAAAGTGCCTAATAGGCAGGTAGTGTATAGCATGTGGATATACTGGACAAAGGGATGATTGACATACTGGGCAGGTTGAAGGTAGCATGCTGTGAGATTTCATTATGCTACTTGGAATGCTATACAAATTCAAGTTATAAGTTTATTTCTGCAATTTTCCATTGAACATTTTCAGATGATGGTTGACTGCAGGAAACTTGGTTTATTGAGAGCGAGACTATAGATGATGAGGGGCTGCTATAAAAATTTGTTTTATTAACAAAACTCCCAAATAGCTATAAAACTTGAGACGTTGTTATGGTGAGCCACCCCTAGTTACTCAGCTTCAATGATTATCAGCATATGACCACTCTTGTTCCATCTAAATCCCCAAACACTTTATTCCTGCTTTCCCAACCTGGAGAAAACTTTGAGGCAATAATAGACATCATGTCACTTCTTCTATAGATATTTCAGTATATATGTCTAATGGGAAAGTTCTATTTAAAAAAATTGCTACATTATCCTCAGACCTAAAACTAACAATGCTTCCTCAATATGGTCCAGCTCCAGCCAGTATTTAGATTTCCCCCACTGCCTTCTAGGGATGTTTAGAGTTTGCTGGTTGCAAGCAGGACCATGAGGGAGCCCAGTTATTGTTGCAGGAACTCCTGTAAGTAAAGATTTTTGCCTTTTGGGGCTGAGAAATAAAAAATCCACTTGGATAAATACCTCTGTGTAGGTTTGTTACCTTTCTTAAAAGGTGAGCCTCCTCTTTGGTATTTTTTCCTGAAGAATCCTTGAGACCAAGGACCATTTGGAGGTGTTGGCTTGCTTTTATGAATCCTACAGAAGAAGCACAGCTCTGTAAATAAAGAGTGACCCAAGTGTCCAGTGACATTCAATCAGAGCACTTAATGTGCCATGGTGACCGCAACTGCTGTGGATCTGGGGTGTGTTCTTTCATCTGTTTTATCTTGTGAGAAATTCCGTGAGTTTGACCTTTCTCTTTCCCACAATCTATACATACATAGTCGAATTTTGAAAGTATTTTTGGCAATCAAGATTTTCTTCTGAACCTTGTGTGAAAAAAGAAACATTTATGATCTTGAAAAAGCATATGTTAACTTCCTTTGAATTCTTTGGATCGGCTGAAAGATAAATTTGCCATTTTAAGAATAATATTGAAAAGATCTGTCTTCAAAGTGAACCTAGGCAGGAATACTTTTTTTTTTTTAATCTTAGGGAATTTATATGTTTTAAAGGAAACAATAACCAAATTTGAAAACCAGAAAGTACTCGGTGGATCAACTTTTCAAAGAATCATGTCTCAAAAAATACAGCTTTGATTTCTTAAAATGAGCTCTGAAGTCCTGCCTTGAAATATATACATATAAACAAATTGAATTTTAATGGAAAATCAAGGGTATTTTTGAAAGACTCTTGAATGAAGCTTTGAAAACTATGAAGACAGAATTATCAGCTTGTTACAACAGTATCGACCTCACCCCCACAACTTCATTTTTAAGTAGGAAAGGATATAACCCCAAGGACAAATGAAGAAAGCAGCCTGTTTAGACACTAGAGCTGAAGCACCCCGTTCCCCTCTGTGGACTGCCCAATCTGCCCGCCTAGCCGCTCAGCTCACCACCAGACCTGAGCTCTTAACCACGCATTCTCCATCCACTTCAAAGGAGTGGTCGTTGGCTCTTAATAGTTGGCATCACATATTTGTCTTTTGATTACGAAGTCATCAGTGGGAGGTTTAGCCCACTGCGTTGTGTTCAGGACATTGAACACAATCTTGATACTTTCCTTCCCACCCATTTTACATGCTATCCAAAATACAAAAACATTGGGTTTCATGGACATAAAGTCTTTCTAAAATACACTGAAATCTGCACTGTTATTTCCATGTACAAGTAGAGTCCTTGAAACTGGGGGGCTGTATGACCTTGGGGCAGTGCAGTGACTGGCAGGGACGTTTGTCAGGAATGGTCATCAGCTGTACGTCCATTTTTGGAACCTGCCATCTCTCATTGGAAGCCACATAGGAGGGATAAAAACCAAGATGATAAAAACACAATTTTCGGCCAAAGCAGAGCTTCTCTCTCAGTGGGAAAAACTGAAAAAGTAAATAGGAGAAATTTGAGAGTAATGGCTTGAAGTGCCGGAAAATTAAAATGGCCAATCTTTGTGAGTGCGCCGAGACCCAGCACTTTGACTGTGCTCTGCATCTTCCCTCCCATGTGTTCTCCCAAGAGGATGGAAAGTCATCACTTCACCTGCATGCTAAGGTTCTTGCATGGAATAGTGGGACATTTACAGAAAATATATAGTCACTGAGAAAAATAATTTTCCACTGAAGGCTATGCCAGTGTGTCTTATTGAATAGAGGAGATGATTAAATCTTAAAGTGAAGTGCATGTAGATTGAGAAATACTTCACATACTATGTTTTTATTTTGAGTCTGTATGTATTTCATTCCTGACTCAGTGGGAATATTTAAGTTGTGTATAGAAAGGACAACCCCAAAACACTACCTATGTTGCTTTGTGCACACCCGCTCCCTCGGGTCTGGCTTGGCTTAGGGCCTAGTGTTTTTATCTTCATGTTCACAGTAGTTTTGCATAGGAGTGGCGTGTGTGTATGCATGTGTATATGTGTGGGTTTACACAAAGACCTTCAAAGTGCCCTGAATTTAGGATGCCATTATGGACTAGAGATTTCATTTAATATGATAGAAATCTTATCTGGGTTTCTCCTGACAAGTGTTATTGAAACAAAATATTTTTGCATTTTTACATGAATAATATTTGATACTGGTACAGATTTTAAAAAAAGTGTGTGAAAGTCCTTGATCTTTTGGATGATCCCCAAGGCAGCCCCTCAGAGGAGCCTGATATGAAGCTTTTGCTGTGCTGGGTTGTTTGCAATGTTCCTTTTCATGAATGATGCTGTCAAATCCTCTGGGCTGTGCCCTCTGTGGAGGTGATTTGTGTCTGCTCACTGCTCAGCCTGGGATTTCCTTGTGGCATTTGCTCTCTTAATTGACGGGAGTGTTTGGGGGCATGGTGGGTGCCCACTGTAGAGAGGAAAGCTCGGGTTCTGCATGCATTCTGTGCTAGGCTCCCTGGGTTCCGTGCAGAGGGAGAAGGCTGGCTGAACTTGGGGCATTTGTGGGCACACGTTCAACTTGGTGTTTTCCAGGTTTCTCCCTTTCCCAGCCTTCAGCTGTGCTCTGTCTTTCATCTAAAAGATGATTTGGTCAGCCTGGAACTTAGAGATGCATACCCTTGAAACACTGTTTTCTTTGATCGTGGTAGTTGTGGTATGGATCGGGAGCGTCCCCCAAAAGCTCTGGGTTGCAGATATGGCCCTCCATGCAGCAAGGCCCAGAGGTGTGGCTTCTGGGCAATGATTGGATCATGAAGACTCTGATCTCATGAGTGGATCAGACCATCAAATTAATCCACTGATAGCCAAGTGGCCCCTGGGGAGGTGCCACCTCTTGGGTGAAAGAGACCATGGGAGCATACCTCAGAATGTCCCGGCTCTTTGCTCTTTCCCTGCTTCCCAGCTGCCAAGAGCTGAGCAGCTGTCCCCCGCCATGCACTTTCTGTGGTGGAGAGAGAAGGCCCACCGTGAACTCCACCCTGAACTCATGGGCCAGAATAAATCTTTCCTCTTGTAAGCTGTCCGTTACGTTGGTCACAGCATCTGTAGAGCTGAGGAGCATACTACTGTGCCTTCACATATTTAGTTTGGAAAGTTAAATAAATCGGTTTACAATCGGACATTTTTCTACCACGATTTCTTTTTTCTCTGCTTTTTTTATTCACCTACTTCATGGGGTCCTTTAATACGGTTTCCTATTTTTAATTTCTTCTACAAAAGTTTATATCCCATGTCAAGCCTTTCCCATGACTCGTTTTAACCTGTATTTGACTTGTTTTCACTTTATTTTTCCTTTAAAATTTTGAAGTATTTTTGATATTTATTTTAAAGGTATTCAAATTTTTCATATTTCTTCATGTTCTATGCTTCCAAAATTTTTCATTCCTATTTCTAACCCTCTAGATTCGTTTCTGATCTTTTTTTAAAAATTTTTCAATTATTGTGCTTCGTTTGAACAATTTTTTTCCCCCTCAAATGAAACTTATATTTTTGGATGGCTTTGAAGTCGAAAGCTTTTCCAACAACTGCATTCTCACCAGTGCTGAGCCGGGTTGTGTTCCTGCCCTGCAGAGGCCCCTATCTTCCGAGATCCCCAGTGGTTTCCTCTGACCTGGAGGTCATCCACGAGACTTCTCCTCTGCTTGAGGTGCGGCCGACCTCTGATCCCTAACAACATCCTGGTTTCTGCATGGTCTCCACTCCCTACTTCACACTGTCCACTGCAGTGAGTGGAACTGACCATGAGATGCAAATAGAAGGATTCATAGACTACTAATGACAAGGCCGTCACGGAGGCTTGCACACTGGGTAACTGTTTCCACAGTGAGATTTTGAACGACTAAGACTCTTTCCTAAAATACAGCTAGTTCTAGTTCCCTGCAGAAGGGAATCCATAGAATTGCATCGAGCAAAGCCAAACATAGATTTGACTTACGAAAGTTTAACAATGAGGTCCATCTCTTGCTTCCTCGTCCTGAGTCCTTAGGGAAACTATTAGGAGCAGTGGTGGTGGGTTATTCAACTCTGTCCAACATCTGGATCTTCAGCCTTTGGATAAATATCTTTTTGTTGTTGTCCTTGGTAGGTCACAATATGCCTCAATATTCAAATTATTCCTGACCCCATGGACATCCAGGCATACTTGGGTGATCTTTTAACCACTATTTTATTCATTATTAAGCAATTCAGTAACCCATCTGAGTGCTGGGCTTGGCAGTAGGAAGGAACCTGCTTCACTCAGCCTTGGAGCCCCACTTCCCAAGGGCAGTTCTGTAGTTCAGATATCAGCTGTGCATTTTTGTTCCCGGGGAAGGTTCCGTCTTTTTGTTGTCTCCTGACTGTCACGTAGATCTAAAGCTTGAAAATCCTGTAGCTTGTCATCTGATACTTTCCGCAGTCTTCTGTTCAGACGTGCAAACAAATAGGGAATCACACTTACAAAGGGCTCCAGGGGTTCAGGCACTAGATATCCGCGTTGGTTTATTTCTCTTCTGGAATCCTGTGGATATTCTACTTTTTAAAACTTTGGTATCTCAGAGAACTTACATTCTCAAAGTATATAAATGTATGTGTGTGTGTGTGTGTGTGTGTGTGTGTGTAATCTCCAAATAAGTAAATAAGATTATTTAAACAATTTCATTGACTAGACCTTCTGATTTAATTTCAAAGATGTTTGAGAATGAAAGAAATTTAAACTGCATTTTTCAGTTCTACTTTAACAATTCTTTGAGAAATTAGAAAATGGTATGAGATATGTTCAGAAAACAATGCTAAAACTTGCAAAAGTGTTTTGATAAAAAACACAGAAGCTTCCATCTCAGGTCCTGTTCTCTTGGTAATAACTGTCATGTGAACAGAAAATTATGTCTTGATTTTATAATTGCCTTAAGAATAAATTCGTGCTTTTCTTTTGACAATTTCAAAATTAAAATATGATTGCTATAGTACTTCCAACTGCCTCTCTAGTATTCTATCTATCCAAATTAAAGTATCAAAAAAGCAAAATGAGCTAAAAGCCTCTACTGCAAAGTCTAAGTAGCAATAGAAATTCCAGCAGGATAACTGGTTATTCTCTAATTTATACACACGTGTGACAAGCTGCACATTGAGTTATACCATCACTTCAGTATTGATTTCTTACTTTTTTCTATGCCCTCGATAAAACTAATTTTCAGAAACACATTACTGAAGCATATTGGTTTCTTCTCAACTGCAGTAAGGTCAAAGGTCAGATAGCTTGTGCATTTGTGTGCGCGAATACACATACACAATAACTCATTGCTGTGTTTCCATGAAACTTGCATGGATTTTAGGGTCCAAGGATGAAGCTGAAAGTGAAGTGAGTAGATGGCCCTCCTCAGAGTGAGAAATTTGTAAGTGAATGTAACACGAAATGAAAGTCTTGCCAAAAGAATTTAGCAGTCGGCAAGAAGGGATTTAGAATTTATTCATAAGAGTTTCTATAGTGTTAACAATTTATAGAATGATCATTTTCATTGGCTGAAAATGAGTGAAGACCAAGCAGCTTTGGAATGACACCGATTATTAATTTCTTAGGAATACTACATGCTAATGCCCTTCCACAATCAGTGGGCAGAGTGATCAGCTGATCTGATTAGTCTTATTTATGTACCATTATTTAGTTTAATTTCTTTGTTTTTCAAGGGATTTCATAAACATTATTTACTCTAAAAGGATATTAATAATACTCTGAATTTTTTAGCACTTGAGACAATATTGCAGAGAAATACTATATACAATTTTATCTTCACAATAAAGCTCTATGGAAAGTAGGTCAGGATTAGTGTTATTGTAGATTACTTGATATTTAAATGCACACATGTGAACTTGACAGGTTATGCCTAAAATTACGCTGCCTGCGTTTTGCCACTCTTAACGGTTTGACCTCCATCAGTTCATAATGTTTCTAAAGTCCATGTTAATTACAGACATAAATGCCGACAAACAATATACTTGGACAAATATCTTCATAAATTTTGATCCATATAGGTTGTTTTATTTCTTTACAAATGTTTTACTTCCTTGCAAATGTGGACTGTACTATTGACTTTGTATTTTTATTCCAGTTTGAACTTTCACCTGACATGTAAAGGTCATCTCCATAATTTGGAACACCTATATATAATGTAGACAAAATTTGGGAAGGTTTCACTCTTTTTGCATAATACTCCCAATTTATTTATTTAACTAATTACATATCCCTACTGATAGTTTCTTACATATATCTACCTGTTTATATATCATTCAGAGGTATTTTGGATATCTTAGGACTGACACTGGTGATTCTATTAGGCCTTGTTTTTAAGTGTGAGAATTTGGTCATAAAGGTTGCACATCGAAACTCTGATAGCCAAGGTGTAGCTGCCTGTGCCTGAGCAGTATCATTCTTCATGCTCCCAAGCGCAGCGTGTATGCATTTCCATGCTCCATGCTGTTGTGGGTGGTCCTGTAACAAGGCTCTAAATTTTCACCCAGTCTGCATACTTCTGTTCGGAATTTCATAGATTACCATTGAGGTTAAGCAGCTTTTCAAATCTTTAGTAATCATTTGTATTTTCACTTAATTGATTACCCTAATTAAAAATTATATTTCTGGCTGGGGAAGCATAGGGCGCTCACCTGGCATGCACGGGGTGCTGGGTTTGATCCTCAGCACCACATAAAAATAAAATAAAGATGTTGTGTCTACTGAAAACTAAAACATAAATATTAAAAAATTCTCTTTAACCTGTTTTATTAGAAAAATAATCTTTTTTAAAGATATTATCTATATTTTCTTCTGTCGCTTTTATGGTTTGGTTTTCAAACTATTGGAATTATTTTTCTGCGTTTGACATAGTGATCCAGTTGTCTTTACCCCAATGGATAGTCGATTGTTCCAATGTTTTTTAATTAAATTATTTTACCATCAAGGTAAAGTACCACTTTTGTAATATTAAATTTCTCCTTAAATACCAGTCTTTCCCTAGATTTCTAGTATGTTTCATTATCTACTTGCTAACCTTTGTTTTATACTTAGAAATTTATTTTGTGTATATATGTACATTATTTAGAAGTGCTTATAAGATAAATATGCATTCTATGAATCACTAATTGTTTTTCAATTTATTTATTCTAATTTGTTATGACAGCATATTGCATTTGGATTCATAGTACAAACACAGAGCATTAACTTTCATGTCTTTGGTTGTATACAGATTTACACCATTCGTGTCTTTATACATATATTTAGGGTTATTCAACCATCTCATTCTACCATCTTTCTTACCCCTGTTCCCCTTCTCTTCTCCTCCTCCCCTTTTCCCTATCCAAAGTTCTTCCATTCTTCCCATGCCCCATCCCCATTATGGATCAGCATCCACATATCAGAGAAAACATTTGGCATTTGGTTATTTGGGATTAGTTTACTTAGCATGATATTCTTCAATTCCATCCATTTACTTGCAAATGCCATTTTAATGCTGAATAATATTCTCTCTTAATGCTGAATAATATTCCAGTGTGTGTATGTATGTGTATATGTCTGTGTGTGTGTGTATCACTTTATCCATTCATCTTTTGAAGGGCATCTAGGTTGGTTCCACAATTTAGCTATTGTGAATTGTGCTGCTATAAACATTGATGTGACTGTGTCACTGTAATATGCTGTTTTTAAGTCCTTTGGGTTTAAACCTAGGAGTGGGATACCTGGATCAACTGGTGGTTCCATTCCATGTTTTCCAAGGAATGTCCATACTGCTTTCCAGATTGCTGGTGAGACTGCAAATTGGTGCAGCCAATGTATGAGTGTGCCTTTCCCCCACATCCTCACCAATACTTACTGTTTGTGTTCTTAATAGCTGCCATTCTGACTAGGGTGAGATGAAATCTTAGACTAGTTTTGATTTGCATTTCTCTAATTGCTAGAAACGTTGAACATTTTTTCATATCTTTTGCTAGATTTTGCAAATCTTCCAAATATACTTTAGAATCAATTAAATATATTTTGGAAAGAGAAGATCAATGAAGTAGAGAAGGGGAGCAGATTAGAAGGGATGAGGGATGGGATAATGGAAGATCTAACATCTACCTATCAGAAGGAACATTTGACCTTTGGTGCTTTGGGATTGATTTATTTTACTTAACATGATGGTCTCCAGATCCAACCAGTTACCAGCAAATGTCATACGATTAATCTTTTTTTTAACATCTGATTAATATTCTGTTGTGTATATACACCACATTTTCTTTATCCATTCACCTATTGAAGGGCACCTAGGTTGGTTCCATAGCTTAGCTATTGTGAACTGAGCTGCTATAAACATAGATGTGGCCCTAGTCGCTGTAGAATGCTGATTTTTAACTCCTTTTCATGCACTCAGAGATTAGGCATTTAACTTTTCTGGGACTTTGAGTGATTACTCTCAATTTTCTCTTATTTACTTTTTCAGTATTTTTCCCCAGTAAAGAGAACTGCTTTGGTCTGAAATTCTGTATTTTTTTTTCTTCCCCTCTTACATGGATCCATGTGAGAGATGGCACAGCAGAACAGAATGCAGAGAAGATGTACAGCTGATGCTCGTTCCTGATGAACGTCCCTGCCAGTCACTGCACTGCCCCCAGTTTCAGGGACTCCACTTGTACATGGAATTAATAATAGTACAAATTTCACAGTGTATTTTAGAGAGATTTAATGTACATAAAACCCACATGTTTTTATATTTTGAATAGCATGTTAAATGGGTAAGAAGAAAACTCTATTGTGTTGAATGTTCTGAACACAACGTGGGGGGAGGTAAACCTCCCACTTTCAACTTTTTAATCAAAAGACAAATTTTACAACTATTAAGAACCAACTCCTTTGAAGTGGACGGAGAACGCATGGCTAAGAGCTGAGGTCTGGTGGTGAACTTCGTGGCTTGGAAGGCAGATTGGGAAGTCCATAGGGGAACGGGGTGCTCCAGCTCCAGTGTCTAAACAGGCTGCTTTCTTCATTTGTCCTTGGGGTTATATCCTTTGCTACTTAAAAATGAAGTTGTGGGGCTGAAGTGGATACTTGTTGAAACAAGCTGATAATTCTGTCTTCATAGTTTTCAAAGCTTCATTCAAGAGTCTTTCAAAAACACCCTTGATTTTTCTATTAAAATTCAATTTGTGGATATATATTTCAAGGCAGGACCTCGGAGCTCATTTTAAGAAATCAAAGCTGTATTTTTTGAGACATGATTCTTTGAAAAGTTGATCCACTGAGTACCTTCTGGTTTTCAAATTTGGTTGCCGTTTCCTTTAAAAAATAAAAATTTCCTAAAATTAAAAAAAAAAAAAAAAAACAAACTACTCCTGGGATATAGCTCAGTTGGTAGAGTGCATTTACGAGGCTGTGTGTGGGTTTGATCCCCATCACACTGCCCCTCGGCCTACATGCACGGTATTCCTGCCTGGGTACACTTTGAAAACGGAGCTTGTCAATAATACTATTAGCGTGTACCCTAATATTTGCCAACATTTACTGTTACTTGTATTCTTGATAATTGCCATTCTGACTGGAGTGAGACGGAATCTCGGTGTAATTTTAATTTGCATTTCTCCAATTGCTACAGATGTTGAACATTTTTTCATATATTTGTTGACTGTATTTTTTTTTGAGAAGTATCTGTTTAGTTCCTTTGTCAACTTATTGATTTTTTTTTTTTCCTGGTTTTAAGTATGTGAATTCTTTGTACATCCTGAAAACTTTAATATATTATCTGAATTGCAGATGGCAAAGATTTTCTCCATTTCTGAAGGCGCTCTCTTCACATTCTTAATTGTTTCCATTGCTGTGAAGAAGTTTTTGGTTTAATACCATTTCCACTTACTGACTCTTGATTTTACTTGTACTTCAGGAGGGTTGTTGAAGAAGGCAGTTGGTATGCCAAAATATTGAAATGTTAGGTTTACATTTTCTTCTAGTAGGAATAGGGTCTCTGGTCTAATATCTAGGTCTTTGATATCCTTTGAGTTGAGTTTCGTGCGTGGTGATTGATCCGGGTTTAATTTCATTCTGCTACATAAGGATTTCTAGCTTTCCCAGCACCATTTGTTGAAGAGTCTGTCTTTTCTTTAATGTATGTTTTTGGCACTTTGTCTAGTATGAGATAGCTGCATTTATGAGGGTTTGTCTCTGTCTTCTATTCCATTGGTTCTTCATGTCTGTTTTGGTCCCAATACCATGATGATTTTGTTACTATAGCTCTGTTGGTTAATTTAAGATCTGTTATTGTGATGTCTCCTGCTTCGCTTTTCTCTGTCATGATTGCTTTGGCTATTCTGGGTCTCTTATTTTTCCAAATGAATTTCATGACAGCCTTTTCTATTTTATGAAGACAGTCATTGGAAACTTAACAGGAATTGCATTACATCTGTATAGTGCTTTTGGTGGTATCATCATTTTGACAAGAGTAATTTAGTCTATTAAAGATTTTTCTGTATTCTAGGGTCTTGGTCTTCAGTTTATTTCCTTAGTGTTCTGTAGTTTTCATTTGAGAGGTCTTTCACTTTTGTCAGAAGAATCCCAGTATTTTATTTTTCTAAGACTATTTTGAATAGGATAATTTTCCTAATTCCTCTTTACACTGATTCATGGGTGTATAGAAATACAATTGATACATGAATCTTAATTTTGTATCCTGCTACTTTGCATTAATTTCTTGAATTTCTGTGGAGTTTTTTAGGCCTTCTAAAGATAGGATCATGTCATGAGCAAGTAGGGATAGTTTGAGCTCTTCTTTTCCTATTCATATCTCTTTATCCAGAGCAATCAGGCAGAAGGAAGAAATTAGAGTTTCAAGGACTATGTTGAATAGAAGAGGTGAAAGAGGGCATACTTGTATTGTTCCAGATTTTACAAGGAATACTTTTTTCTCTGTTAAGAATAATGTTGGCCTTGGGTTTAGCATATATAGCTTTTATAATGTTTAGGAATGTTCCTACAAGCCCTAGTTTTTCTAGTGTTTTAAACATGAATGGATGCTGAATTTTTTCAGATTCTTTTTCTGTAATAAGAGAAGAATCATATGATTAATCTCAGTAAATGTGTTTATGTGGTGAAATGCATTTATTGATTTCCATATGTTGAACTAACTTTGCATCCTGGGATGAAGACCACTTGATCAGGTGCACTATCTTTTTAGTGTGTTTTTGTATATGGTTTGCCAGTATTTTATTAAGAATATTTGCATCTATATTCATCAGGAATATTGGTCTGAAGTTTTTATACCTTGATGTGGCTTTGTCTGGCTTTTGTATCGGAGTGATACTAGCTTCATAGCATAAGCTTGGAAGGATTCCCTCCTTTTCTATTTTATGGAATAATTTGAAGAGGTTTGGTGTTCTTCTTTGAAGGTCTGGTAGAACTCAGCTGGGAATCCACCTGGTTCTGGGTTTGTCTTTGGTAGGCTTTCGAAATCATCTTCAATTTCATTACTTGAAATTGATTTGTTTAAATTTTCTATGTCCTCCTGGATCATTAGGATACGTCATATTTTTCCAGAAATTTTGTTGATGTCTCCGAGGTTTTCTAATTTATTGGAGTATGAATTTTCAAAAATTCTTATCATTTGTATTTTAGTAGTATCAATGGTGATATTTTCTTTCTCATAAATTTTAATAATCTTTTTTTTTTCTTTTGGTTATCTTGACTAAGGATTTATTAATTTTGTTAATTTCTTTTGAAGAACCAACTTTGTGTTTCATGTTTTTTTTAATTTTTAAAATTTTGATTTCATTGATTTTTGGCTTTGATTATAATTATTTCTTGCATTTTTTAAATTTTGGTTTTGATTTGTTTTTTTTTCAAGGGCCTTGAGATGTAATGTGATAATTAGTCTTTCTGTTCTTTTAATGAATGAGCTCAGTGCTATGAACTTTCCTCTTAGAACCACTGTTCCAGAGATTTTAACATGTTGTATTGCTATTCTCATTTACCTTTATGTATTTTTTTAATTTCATCCTGATTTCTTCTGCTAGCTATTGGTCATTCACTAGAATATTATTTAGTCTCTAGATGTTAGAGTTCCTTCTATTTTTTATCTTATTGACTTCTAATTGCTTTCCATTATTTCATAGAATGCATGGTATTAGCTCTATTTTTTTTTTTTGATTTATTGAGAGTTCCTTTCAGGCCTAAGATATGGTCATCTTACCAAATGATTTATAATACTGTTAAGAAATGTGTATCCAGTCTTTAATGGATGAAATATTCTACATATGTCAAGTCTAAATTATTAATTGTATTTTTAGTTCTATAGCTTCTTTAATTTTTGTTTTGAAAATCTATTGATAAGAAAGGTATGTTGAAGTCACCCAGTATTGTTGTGTTGGGATCTGTTTGATTATTGAGATAATGAAGGGTTTGTTTGTATATAGATGTTCCATTTTGGGGGGCATAAATATTAGGTTGTTATGTCTTCTTTTTGTAATTCCTGTAAGCAGTATGAAATGAAATTGTTTATTTCTTCTGATTAACTTCGGCTTGTAGTCCAATTTTTCTGATATGAATGTAGAAACCCCTGTTTCTTTGAGATCCATGTGAGTTATAGGTGTTTTTATCATCTTTTTACCTTTAATCTGTGTATGTCTTTGCCTATGTCTCTTGGAGATAGCATATTGTTGGGTCTTGTTTTTTAACCCAATCTGGGAGTGTGAGCCTTTTGATCGAGTTTAGGCCAGTATTATTGAGGTAATTTTTATTCTGTTATTTTATTTCTAGTTTTGAATTTTTATAAGTTTCTCCTTTGATTGACTATTAGTGTAGTTCTTCTGTCTGCTGGTTTTCAATTTAATTTTTAATTTCTTCTTCATAAAATTATGTTTTGTAGTACCAGCTAATTGTGAATTCTTTTGACATTTGTTTTTCATGGAAGGTTTTAATTTCATTGTCAATTCTGAAGTTTAATTTTGTTGGGTATAATATTCTTGGTTGGCATCCATTTTCTTTCAGAAGACCTCCTACCTCTGAGGGTCTGGGCTGAGAAATCAGCTGAGATTTTGATTGGTTTCTCTCAAAATGTAACTGGTCATTTTTCCCTGTCAGCCTTTAAAATTCTCTTATTCTGTATGTCAGATATTTTTCATAAAGTGCCTTGGTGTGTGTCTGTTGTATTTTGCATATTTGGAGTCCTGTATGTCTACTGTATTTGATTTTCCATTTAATTCAAAGGTCTAGGAAATTTTGATATTTCATTGAAAAGGTTGTATGTTACTTCAGTTTGCATTTCAGAGACTCTGTCTACTCTAATAACCTGAAAATGCCAAATTTAAGATTTATCTCATGTTTCTTAAATTCTATTCATGGTCTCTTAACATTTGTTCTTCATGGTCAACTTTATTTTCAAGATTATATATGTCATTTTTATTGTCTTAAACTCTATCTTCCAAGTGGTCTAGACTGTTGGTAATGCTCTCAATGAATTTTTAATCTGGTTTAGTAATTCCTTCATTTTTGCAGTTTTCTGTTTGGTTCTTTTTCAGAATCTCTATCTCATTATTGAATGGATGTTTCCCTTCTTGTATTTTCTTTGATTTCACTCCTTATATCATCTTTTACCCTGCAGAGCAGTTTAACTATGAACTTTTCAAATTCCTTCTCTGGCATTTCCTCTACTGTATTATCAATGGATTCTGTTATTGAGGTATCTTGGTTTGTTTGGGATGGTTTGTTTCCTTGCTTTTACATATTATTTCTGTGTCTACCCATTTATTAATATGAATCTGAGGCAGCAGAACTTCTATCCTGTGAACTTTTAGTGTCTCTGAAAGTTTCTTGTCATTTTTTTTTCTCCCTCTAAATGGTAAGAACCAATGTAGACAATATGCAGCATTAATCTAAATACTTAGTTCCTATGGTGACATCTCAATGTTAATTGACACAATAAATAGAAATGGTATGATAATAGTTGCCAACAGTAAATATGATAAGTTTGCAAAAAGTGACTTCAGTGTCTTCTCCCACCTCCCCCAAATACTAGGGATTGAATCCAGCAGTACTTAATCATTGAGCCACACCCCCAGCTTTTTTCACATTTTATTTAGAGACAAGATCTCATTACATTTCTTGGGGCTTTCAGTTGCTTAGGCTGGCTTGTAAATCACAACCTTCCTGCCTTCACCTCCTAAACTGCTGGGATTACAGATGTGCGCCACCATGCCCAGCTTAACCTTGGAGGCTAAACATGATTTTTAGAACCTCTGTTTCCTTACGCTCCATTGTCTGCATTGGCTGCTATCGACAGTCTAATCGCTGTAAAGTCAGAGTGACTCCCTTTTCAGCACATCTTCTGGAAAGTGTGGTCCAAGTGGGCTCCATGGCTGGCTGCTCCATTTCTTTCTTCCTACTCCTGCTCTGTTGTCACTGCTGCCATCACTGTTGCTCTCGTGAGACCCTGTGACTGACCACCACTGGACAGCGTCCTCACTGCTTCTCTGGTTTCTTAGGTAGAGCCATGTTTTACAGAGGTGCTGATGATTTGGCCCTCAGAACACAGTGCTCATCCTAACATGGATTTGCCTCCTGACCCATGGGCCATTCCTTCTCAGTGTCCTTGGCTGGCTTCTCACTCCAGGACAGTGGAGGCCATGGCACCAGGGTCTATTCTCCCTCACCTACCTTAAGCTGACCTCATTAGCCTCATGGCTACAAACACCGTTTCCATTTGGAGGACTCCAAATTGAAACCTTCAGCCTGAAATCTTTCTGGAATGCCAGATTACATCTCTCTACTTGGTTAAGCACCTGAAACATCATTTATCCCAAATCAAAGTCTCTTTTCAAATCTCCGTCAGCTCAGTAAAGGGCAGTCCTGTCTTCCCAGCTGTTGGGGACAAACCTTCAGTTTCATTTTTCTCTTTCAGGAACTACATTTCATCTATTAGGAAATTCTACTTACAATTGTCTCTTGTATCCATCTACTCACTATGTCATCTGACACCGAGTCCGGACTTCACCAAGCCTGGCCTGGATTGTTGAAGCTGCCTCTTCACTAGGCCTCCTGCCGCTGGCCTTGTCCCCTCCAGTCCATGCTCAACACAGCAGCCAGGACAACCCTGGGAAGAGCCTAAGTCAGTCTTACTCTTTCCCCGAGCCCTCCTCTTCCACCTGGTTACACTAATGGTTTGCTGCTCATTGCAACTTACAAAGCCTCGCATGCCCCTCCTCCACTTCTTTTTGGCCCTCTCACTAGCCCTGTGGAGTTCATTTTTACCCTCACACACTCCACGCTGACGACCTGGCCTCCTTGCTGTTCCTTACACACAGCAGTCACTGCAAGTCCTACGTTGGGACCTCTTCCTTTGCTGTTCCTGTCCTTGGACTCCTTCCATCTCTGAGATTCTCTCTTCTGTGCAGGGGATTCAAGTACCACTGGGGTATTGAACTTAGTACTGAAAGCCTCCTCTGCTTCTGAGGCCCAAGGTTTATTAATAGGTGGAGGAAGTCTGTGGCCTAGGTGACATTGTGTTCCTAATGGGTGAACAGTTCCCTTGTGACAGGTTAAGACAGGAGTATGTCCTCTTTGTACAAGTCGTCTTAAGACATTTTCTTTGAACAGTGAAGATGTTTTACTAGTGGACGCTCCTTGCACCTCAACTGTAGTACATGAATTCCATGCGCGTAGGTCACTGTTGGGCAGGTGGCTGATAAACGCCCATCGTCCTTGTCGTCCACTGAAGTGGTGTCCTTCTGACTGGAAGCACCTGTGGGAGCTGATGGCAAGGGGGTTTTCCATCACCCGTGGGATTCTTGGAGTAAAGTGATGTCTCTGACGTCCATTCTGTTTCCACGCCTCCTGTTCTGTCCTGGGAAGAGCCCGAGTGCTTGATAAGCACAGATACAGAACTCATGCTCCAAGTGGTGTTCAGGAATAAAGATGACTTCTGGACCATCTTAGGATAGACTAGTTTTTTTTTAAATTGGGGTTGGAGTCTTAATTCTTATTTTGTATTGATAAAAATTAAAAGAAAAAAAAAACCCAATAAAATATCTTCTGAAAGGTTGAATAATCCATATTTGGCAAGTGGGCTGTAGTGAGCAGACTTGATGTTCCCTCTGGGTTTGAGAAATGTCTTGGGACTCGATTTGTTGGAGAGTAGCTGGCTCTGAGGGACCTGGAGTGATCTATCTGTTTGGGAGACCCAGGGAAATGTTCAGCTATTTTTAATAGCAACATTTCATTATTTAAGAATTGTGTCTAAAAACATAGGAGAAACCTGGGCAGAAGGATTGATAGTTTGAAGCTGCCCTTGGTGAGGGGACAGAGGTTCAAAGCTGTCCAGCGACTGCTCATCCCAGCAATTAACGGGTGGTGTAAGACTCCGATAGCGGGGCCATTTCATGGGAAGAATGATCATTGATCAGTGATCTTTCATCTGTTTCCTCCAGCTGAGCCACATCAGTGGGTTTTTTTGATAGGGGTTTTTCCGATATTTGTGGTGGAAATGTGCCGATCTCCCTGCAATCCAGAGGGCATGCTCACAGAATGCACGGAAAGTTCACAGCCCTGAAACTTTACTGTCGCCTCTGTCAAGCAACGGTTACCCCAGTCAATATCCTGTTCTTCTAATTAGAAGCTGTTTGTGCCATGGCTGATTTGTCACTCTGAAAATCTCCCATGGAGGGATGCAGGGCAGTCACTGCCATGGCTCAGAAGAGAACAAAAGTCAGTTTTCAAAGGATCCAAACACACTAAGTGGTGACCCAAGTCTGCTCCTTCCATTATTACTTTAAGCCGGAAAGCTAATTAAAACTCTCTGCTGGCACAAATGTGTGGTCGGTGTTTTAAAAGATGTCATCTCTAAAGACTGACAGATCGAAACCGCTGGATCGAGCCTTTGACTCTGCTCTGCCTTTATGTGTTCATTGATTCTGACCTTAAAAATGCCAAAATTCTGTCCTTACTGGACCCAAATGTTGCCTAAGAGCTTTGCTGTTAGCCTGGAAACATTTCTAATTATGTAGACAAAGCCAGGAAGGCAATTATTTCTAGTCTCATTAATGGGCAAAGAAAAAATTGAAATCATCACCATGATTTATTTGGTTACCTAATTATCTATTTTCAAATCCTATTTTCCTGGAGCCTCAGCAGAAAACACTTTAATCATTTTATCTTTTGAAGATAAACTTGATGGTCCATCAATGAGATGAGGGAGATCAGATATTTTGCGGTTTGATTTAAATCTATATGATGGTGATGAAAAGGGGGGAAGTTAATAAGGTGTGATATGGAGATAATGCTGTTTATAAAAAGTCCCATCCCTCTGTGGTGTAAATGTATATCCCGGATATGTGGCAAGTGGGTTATATGTACTAATTCAATGAATTAACCACCATTCCCATAATTCCTCTTGCAATGGCTTGATTAATTTTCAGGGCGCAAACATTCAAGGACTGTGTTAGATCACACAGTGAAACCTTACAGACTTCACAAGACCAATTTGCAGTGTGTAATTATATCTGGAGACCTTCGGTGATACATATGAATACTCTTGCTCCATGTAAAGATGGTGGCAAAAAGAGTTGCTAGCAGACTTTGCATGGAGTGCCACACAGACCATTTGACCATGTGGGAGCTGGAACATGGTCAAATGAGACCACCTGGAAGACGGTTAGCGATTCTTAACAACAGGGCGAGGAGAAAGTGCCTCCGCAGGCTGATTTCTAAAGAAGCATGCAGCGAGAATATAGGCACAAGGGCCTTTGGAAAAACTTGCGGTTTCTCCTGTTGTACCTTCTTTGTAAGAAGTTAGGAGAACAAATGAGAAAAGGAAACCTCCTCATTCTGTTTAAACTGATATGAGAATGGGGGGAAAAAAAGCTCCTCATAAAAATTGAGCTCACCTAAGTACAATGTAGCAAATAGCAATTCCGTGATTTGCAGGTGGCCCTGGACAGACACACAGACCTGCTATGCTTGTGTGTGTGTGTGTGTGTGTGTGTGTGTGTGTGTGAGAGAGAGAGAGAGAGAGAGAAAATATGCTTTTGCATAGGGGTCGAACTCAAGAAACCATGTTGAACTTTGCATATTTTGAATGATTTTATAGAATTTCCTCTAAGACTATAATAGCAGCATTGCAGTATTTAAAGGAGACAGTTACTCCATGGCTTTTAGTCATGTTTTGTTGTTTAGTAAATAACTACTACTCAATAATATCTTGTATGATTCATATCCCATATTCTGATACCCAGAGACCTCAAGAAAGGCAATGAGATAATAAGAACACACGTTAGACTAAATATGCCTCTCTCATCACATATGCTTGTTGCTGTTTGAAAATTTCTACCCATCTGTTGTTCCTCTTTCTGGGGGGCTGTCTTACTATTAGCTTAAACAGGATTTACTGATCAGATTGTTGGTCAGGTTAGTTTCATGTGTTAGCCAGCTTTCCATCACTGTAACAAAGTTCTAGAGAAAAATGACTTAGAGGAGAAAAGATTTACTTGGCTCATGGATTTAGAGGCTTTGGTCCAATGTCACTTGGCTGTGATGTTCCTGGGCCTGTGGTGAAGCTGAACATCATGGTAGGGAGCACGTGATGGAGACAAGTAGCTCTCCTCATGGCAGTCAGAGAAAGAAGGGACAAGGGCCAAGTGAACCTCTCGGAGGCTTACCCCCAGTGTGGCCCACCCTGTCCTACCAGGCCCCATTGCCATCCAATAGCTGCATCAGCTGGGGACGAAGCCTTCAACACCCGAGTCTTTGGGGGACACTCCACATCCAAGCCATAACTATCAACCCATTACCTTGTATTGCTGGTGTTTAGCTTTTCTCCAGGATACATAGGCTTTCCTGGGGTGCCTGTGTAAACATGTAAGTTATTGGGTGTTCTTAGCATAAATGTCGACTTGCATTGGTCGCCATGCTTGAGTTCATTGAGAACATGGAAAGTCAGAGGACAATGTCCACCGACTTCCACCATGGCCCTCATCTAAGCTCCAGCTTCGTGCCACATCCCTCACCCTTTCTCCCAGCATGGCTGAACGTCCTCTCCTGTTTCCCCACGTTGCACACTGGCTGCCCCCCTTCCCGCAGAACGACTGTCCAATGGCCCCTCTGCTTCCACAACTCTGGCATCTCGCCTCCTTCAGATAAGGCAGTGTCCTTCAGGGGACACAGTAGGCCCCACAGCAGGCACTCGCCCCAGGGTTCTGTGACCTCAGCCCCTAACAGTCTCCCTTCTTCACTCTGCCCTGGTGACGGCTCCCTGACCCCGAGACAGTGCCTGTTCTAGGGTGTACGTCCAGATTTGCTGTCTTCCTCCACAATCTTCTTCAGCTTTGGCTCAAATGACCCTTCTCACTGACACATCTTACTTCCTCCTGCTGAAAATTGCAACCTCCCTTCATACAACTCTCTCTCCTCCCCCCGCCTGTTCAACATCCATTGTCACCATGTGTCACATTCAGTATTTTATTCATTTTGCTTCTTGTATTCCAGCGTCATCCCTCTGTCTCCAACACCCGTGCAAAAACACACCCAAGAACATAAGATCCTGAGGGCACAGGCTCTGTGCTTCATAGCTAGGAAGAATGCATTTCTTCTGAATTTGCTTTTGAAAGATGGGATTATGGAAGAAAAGACTTCCTTGTTTATTACAAATTATTTGTTTTACATACTTATTATTGACTAACCATTTATAATCTAAAAAAGTATTCATTTTCTTAATTTAGTTCTCTTAAATACTTCTATTTTATTGTAGTAAGAATGCTTAACCATGAAATCTGTCCTCAACAGATTTTTTAAGTGCACAATACAGTATTGTTAACTGTAGGCACAATGGTGTATTAAATATCTAGAACTTACTGAAATATTTTTTTTAAAGAGATTTTTCAGGGATTCTTTTTTTTTAAGAGAGTGAGAGAGGAGAGAGAGAGAGAGAGAGAGAGAATTTTTAATATTAATTTTTTAGTTCTTGGCAGACACAACATCTTTTGTTGGTATGTGGTGCTGAGGACCGAACCCGGGCCGCACGCATGCCAGGCGAGCGCGCTACCGCTTGAGCCACATCCCCAGCCCCCTTACGGAAATATTTTTAAAGCATTTGACATTTATTTTCTTTTCTGTGACAAATTCCCAAAGAAGCAACAACAATAAAAACACTAATAAAAGAAACAAGCCAAGAGTGAAAAAAGATCTTAGTTAGTAATTTTGAGCAATTAATGAGCCTAATGCTTCTCAGCACCCAAATTACTCCCTGCTAGCAGCTCAGTGCTGAGGGAGGCACCCTTTGAGCTGCGGTGGCTGCTTTTTTACACAACGTGGCAGGAATGTTTGCAGGAAGAGCAGAGAGAAGCGTTTGCCCAGGATGCCCAAGCCACCTTTCTACCCGGTTCTTGGCGCCCCCCACCTCCAGGAGAATATGGAGTCCTGGGGTTAATTAATGATCATGATGCTGCACAGAAAAACCAAATGACAGCAGCAGTAAGACAAAGTAGAACCGTGTGCTCATTCTTTCTCCACTGTACACTAGCTCAGGAAGTGTGTCGTCAGCTTTGTCACAGGACACCTTGGGGTAATGGGAACCATAACAGGAGCAAACAGTATTTCAGTGGTCACCAAGTGATGGAAGCCCTTACCAATCTGGTCTCCACAATAGCACAGTGTGTATCTACGGGGAGTCGTTATTTTCCCCCTTTGCAGGGGAAGCAAACAGGTGCCCTAGAATCTATCCTTGCAGCAGGCTGCCTTTGTCGGGAATCACCTCCCGTTCCTTTCCCTGGCTGGGCTTTCACGAAGCATCTGAGTGTATCCTGCTCCAGTCGGAACTCAGTCTTGCTGGTTCCTTTTCTCCTCCCTGTCCCCACGTGTTCACAGTTGTCCTCTTCTTCGTGGATCTGGTTCTCGGACATGGTGAGGGAACACTTCAGCAGATATAATCCCGGGGGGTTATGACTTTCTCCTCCGTGGAAGCAGTTCTAGAAAGCAGCTGATCCTTACCAGAAGGAGGGGTTCTGATAAGTGAAGGTTAAGGAGTGAGAGTCGGACAACTGTGTGTAGCCTAGAACCGTCTTGGACTGGACACCAAGGGTGAGCGTGCACATTCCAATTAATTTCTTAACTATCCATTTACTGTCTGGTGTCTTCTTTCTAGTGGACACACAGATAGTCGAGGTGCGGGGGGATATTTTCTCAGGTTATGTGGTAAGAGGAAGGTTCCATCGATTGCTAATGTTGAAATCCAAGATAAGACCGTTAGGATGGCTGGCGTAAATATCCACTAGAGACACAGATCTGAGCTCAAGCAAAGGTTTATTGACAGAGGATCTGCCAGGCTGCCCCTTGGCAAGGCCCGGCAGCAGTGGCACTTGAATGGAAGCTTACATATCTCTTGGACAAGGAACAAGAGCAAGCTAGAATTGACCGTGGCTGCAGGTCATTGGGTAACAAAAGTTTTTTCTGTTTATGGACCTTGTGGGAGGTGGGGCTTTGTTATGGGAAGAGGGTATCTTAAGTTTCTTTTCCTTATAAATTTTGGTTTTGGGTCAAAATGGAGTCCTAGAACCAAAACAGAGTTTCTAATGTCTAGGGACCTAACAAAAACTTGTGAAGTTATTCTTTCATGATAAATAACATACAAATGTTTGTGTTTGGGGGGGGGAAAATTGTTTTTTTTTTCCTGTATGAGGGAATTTAGCAAGCAAAAAGTTAAATTTAGTACCTAAAGTGAAATAATAACCAAATGATGTATTAAAAGAGAGATACTACCAGGTACAGAGGTGCATGCCTGTAATCCCAGAGACTTAAAGGACTAAGGCAAGAGGATTACAAATGTCAGGCCAGCCTGGACAGCTTATAGAAAACCTGTCTCAAAATAAAAAGGGCTGGAGATGCAGCTCAGGCAGAGCTCTCCTGGGTTCCATCCCCAGTACCCCCCAACATACACACAAGTAAAAATAGTAGGTGTTTCTCCGGCCTAATAAATACATTGGTATGGTTCAGATAGCTCATTCCAGAAAATTCTGATTTAACTCTGCCCTTTTGACAGTTAGAATCCTGCTGCCCCTAGAAGTTCTACATATTTTCTCAAATTTGAAAAAATGCAAAACTCTTTCTTACTGGGCCTGTAGGCCGGTCTCAGTCACCTGCAGCTGTCTTCCTACGTCTTCTCGACTCTGCTGTCTCCCAGGGGTTGGTCAACAGAAAGTTCAAATCAGAAGCACAAGTCATCTTGGTACATGTGGGAACTTTCACTAGGCTTTGGATGAAATTGCTGTGTATTTTAAAAACTATGGTAAGGTGAGTGTCAAAATAAATTAGAGTTCTTACCCTATCAAGCGTGTGTATATCATTAGTTTCCTCACTTGCTCGTGACAATAAAGGAACACTTGCTAACTAGAAATTGCTCTCTATTGTTCTGTCTGACCTTTCGAAGGTGCTGCTGTAATAATATGCTAAATTACAAAATGGTGATCCTAAGTAAAAATTATGGATTTTTATATGGCTTGATCTGAACTGTAATTGATTGTCTAACATGGAAACCATGCTATGTGAATTATTTGGCACAGTGCTAATATTGGCTAATTTAGAATGTAATTATAACCAGCACGGATCCTTTTGACTGCACTTATGAACTTAGTCACCGGGGGGAAGCATACAGGACTCCCCACAGTGCAGGAATCGCTTGGTTTCTTAGAAGATATATAGTCCAAGTTTTTAATTATATTCGGCTGGAGTTCTTTTTAATTTTATCTTACTAAAAATGAATCGATTTTAATATGACAAAGGTGATGCTTACGTTATAAAGGGAACACATTAAACAGTTCATAAGACTTCCTTTGAGAGGAGTCTTAACATTTAAAATGAGAAAGACTATTCTTCACATTCAAAACCTGATGAATCCAAATGATAACCAGTGATATCCAGAATAAAAACTAAATGCCACCTTGATAGGATAAGCTTATCATACTTCAGATGTGTCCTGTGCTCCGTGATTTATACAGACTTTGGAGCTTCCAAAGAATTGATTCCTGAAGTCCCAGGAAAACAACATGCAGGCTTCCTCCCCAAGTCATGGAGAGAGTCATCAGTGCCCACTCTCTTCCCCAGAGTTGATTCCTCAACGTTTCCTTTTCCAATAAGAGTGTTAGGAAAAAAAAATCAACTGGACTTACAGTGATATGTTATACAAGGACAATCCTAATATTCAGATTCAGAAACATGCATGTATTTTACTTCGCTGGTGCATAAAGTGTATTGGTAACTGAAGTTGACTTGCAAACAAATTAAAAAATCATTTTGAAGTACATTTTTACTCCAGTCTGCCTAGATTTTCATTAAAATGAGAAACTTTGGTTTTTAAAACAAAACTGATTTGTAGGCATGACTATGGTCACTGCAGAGAATAGACCAGGAAGGATAGTATTTGATACTTAATATCTACTATGAAGACTGTCAAGGGGAGGTGGATTCATGCTGAGAGGTGCCTACATGGAGGCTGTTAATCATAAGCCTATGAATTTGGGGGAGTGATTGCCTGAAAACTATGGGGTGGGGAATAATTTCAGAAGTTTCTTATGTAACTTTTCTCAGAACAGTGAATTTAAAACTTTACCATGCATCAGGATACCTGGAGAGCTGATGAACATACAAATCACTGGGCTCATAATCAGAATTTCTGATATAGCTGATCTGTGGTAAAGTCTGGGAAATTGTTTTTCTAAATGTTATCTATGGATGTTGCTTCTTTTGCCGTGGGGACCCTACTTTAACAACAATCTTTTTAAAACCATGAATTAAGTCATATGTCTGCAACGTGCAGCATCCTTCAGAGACCAAGGAGAAGGGGCTGCCCTGGGAAAGATAACTACTGTTTGCATTTATAATATCTTGATTGAGAATCATGGCGGTTAACTGGCCAGGCAAAGCAAGCAGGTAGTATGTTTCCTTATGTATACTTGATATGGTTTGGATAGGAAGTATCCCTCTGAGGCTCATGTGTTGAAGACTCAGTCCCCAAGTAGCAATGTTTGGAGTTGGGCATTTTGGCAAGTTACTGGATCATGAATGGGTGAATTCATTAATGGTGGTGGACATTTGAAGAGGTGGTACCTGCTTGGATTAAGTAGGTCACTGAAGGGTGTTTCTTGTCCCTGCCCCCCCCCCTCTCTGCTTCCCAGCCACCCTGAGATAAATAGCTTTGCTCTGCCAAGCCCCTCTGCTATGATACTTCTGCCCCACAGCAGCTCAGAGCTAAGTGCAGCCCATGACTTTGCCTATGATGGAAAGTAAGACCATAGCAAGTCTCTGACACCAGCAAATAAATTTATCTTCCCTCCACTAGGATGTTCTTCCCGGTATTTTTTCCACAGTGATGCACATAACACTCTGAGTGTCACTGCATCTCTGACGTGCAGTTTGTGAGCAAGTAAAAGCTATTGGAGCCCACATCTTTTAGCTTGCTTAAAGAATTTTCTCTTAAATCACTTTATTTTCTGCATCATTACTTTCATCCTTTCTATCATTCTTATTATCATTCAAGCTTATCACTTCTTCTATCAGGAAAATGATATCAGCAAGGGTACAGAATAGATGTTTTCTGTAAACACAACCCTGCAGAGGCATTGATTTTGACAACTACAAATGGATGAGAATACCTTTGTGGGAGACACTGAGAGGAGTGGATAAGTTCTAGCACTGGAGCAAAAGAGGAGGGAGAATAACTTTGCTTAACCCACATCAACTCTTTCCCAAGAAACACAACTCAGCCCCAAGTGAGGCTCATACCTTCTCTTATGATTGACAGTAACTGACCATAGTGAGTGAGCACCTGACTCTTCCATCTGCATGGAATGCATCCCAAGAAGCCTACTTCTTATCAACTCACCTAGATTACTGAGGTGACCTGTGGAGCTAAATGGTTGGAAGAGGATTGGAGAAGAAAAGAAAAAGACCAAATTAACTGTGACCTTGATCAGGAAGTTGGCTTATAAGCTACTTGGGAAAACTTGCCTGCAGAATATCCCTGATTGGTTGATGAGCAAGTGAAATGCTCTGAATATGTCCCTATCTTCTTTCTGACTCCTTGAGTGCAGCCCTGTAGACTGAGAGTGCAAGTATTTTGCAAAGATAGACAGCTCTACTCTGCAGGACTGAGGAAGAAGACATGCAACTCCAGCATTAAGGACATCATCCTTGGGAAAACGGGAGGTTCTCAGCATCTGGCCTGGTTTTATGGGATTGAGAGAAGGCATACAATCTTTAAAACTTCCTAAAGGTGTGGAGTGTGTTCATTCATAGAAAGGTCTCAGAGAAACTAGGAATCCATTATTGGGCTGACTAATGAAAATATTTATGTTACAAAACCAATCACTAGATATCTTAAGAGATGGTTGCTGCTTCAAATTCAAAGACCCAAATACACAACTTCAAGGAAAGGGAAAAATCATTCCATCACCAAAAGAACACAATTACATGCCAGCGAATGACCAAGAAAATGAAGAACTATGAAGTGCCTAATAAAGAATCAAAATAACTGTTTTAAGGTTCCTCAGAGATACAAGAAAGCACAAATAGACAAATCCACAAAATCAGGAAAAGATAATTGAACAGAATTAGAAGTTCTTCAAAGAGAAAATGTAAAAAAAAAAAAAAAAAATTCTGGAGCTGAAGAATATAATGAACAAAGTGAAAAATGCAATAGAGCACCAATACCAAACTTGACCAAACAAAGATTTTGAATTAAAAAAGTATTAATTTGAAATATTCACTTATGGGGAAAAATGAAAAAAAAACTGAGACTCCATTGAGAACTAATGTTCATATTATGGGTGTTCCAGATGAGGAGACAAAGACAAAGGGGTAAAACATATTTAAACAAATTAATGAGAACTCCCCCAAATTGAGGATGATATATAAACACCTGGCCACACCAAGTTCCAAAATAAGTTCAATTTCTAAACAACTTCAACTCAAAATGTCATCTAAGCACAAAAATCAAAGATGGAGTGTTTTGAAAGCCCTTAATAAGTAAGTAAATAAACAAGTAAATGGAAAGTCTTATTAATATATAGGTAAAACCCCAATGGTATTAGTAGGTTTTTTTAATCAGAATATTGCAGACTACGAGAGTGTGTGATATATTCAAAGTAATGAAAAAAATTGCTAACCAAGAATACTCTAATTTAGAAATTAACCTAGTGAAATATATTTCTCTTTAAACAAAAACCACCAAGATAGCTGAGACAGTTCATCAATTAGACCTGCCTAATAAGAAATGCTAAGGGAAGTTGTTTAAGTTGAAATGAAAGTATACTTCTTAGTAACATAAAAGTATAAAACTGTGTCAAAAGTACATAATCGGATTCAGAATATTGGAATGCTGGAAGGTTATGTAAATCACTTATAAATCACCTATAACTCTAGTATAAAGATTAAAGAAAGTATTAAAATATCTGTAGCTTCAGAATTTATTAATGAATATAGAATATAAAAAGATGTAAATTCAAAAACAAAATGGAGAAATAAAAATATAGTTCTTGTGTGCTTGAAATTAAGTAACTATCAGTTTGAAATACACTGTTATAACTCTGAGATGTTAAATGTAAACCTTCTGGTGATCAGAAAGAAAAAACTTAAAATATAAGAAAGATAAAATATATCAAAGCATTCCACTGAAGAACATCAAATCACAAAGATAGCAGGAGAAGAAAGGAATAAAGCATCTTTAAACCAAAACAATGAACAAATGAAGTAAATTTTCTGATACAAAGACCCAGAGTGGATAAATGGGTTTGTTAGAGTTTGTCAGGATGAACCCAACTATAACAATCAAATTACTACATGCCAAGAATTCGATTTCAGTTCATGATCCTCCACTTTCCCCCTCTCATCCTACCTCTGCTCTCCTATTCTTTTACTCCAGTAGACTTCCTTATGCCACCTACAAGAGACTCATGTTGACTTTAAGGACTCCCATAGAGTGAAACTAAAGGGATGGAAATAGAGATTCCATGCAAATGAAAATCAAAAGAGCAGGGGAGGCTGTACATACATCAATTAAAATAGGCTTTGAGTGAAAAACAGACTCTGGAGACGAAGAAGCTCATTAAAATAAGTGCACATCTGTCTCTTTGATGGCATCTCTTTTATTTTTCTATTTACCTCTCTGACAGAATGAATTCCAATGATGGGGCTTCATGATTTACTAATTTTCTGCTCAGTCTACTCATCTGTTGAACCTCTTAGCTATAATTTTTATTTCAGTTATTGTATTTTTCAGTTCATGATTGTTACTTTCTTGTCTCTTTAAGGAGGTTCTCAATTTGTTCATGCATTGCTCTCTTGAACTTGATGAACATCTTTGATTGTTACCATATCTTGACAGGCAAATGTTGTAGATTTTAAGCCAATTTTTGTTTTTTCAAAAATGAAGTGTGAATATTATGTGAACTTTTTAAATTGTCTTGATGTTCCTTAAAAATCTTTTATTACTAATTTGTCTTTGTTGCAACACTAGGATACAGAGAATACTTGTGAATATGTTAATAGAGACAATTTTACAGTGAAATATGCTATTTTACTTCTTGGTTGGATAAATTACATATCTCTATCTCATTAGGTTTGCTTTCATAATGTTTAGTTACTTTAATTGTTACACATTAAACTTCTTTCATTTTCCTTGACACCCTCTTGGTTTCTGTTGAATAGATGGTCACTTCTCTAAAGCTTCAGATAACGACATATAGAAGATGAGCTTAACCAATCATTCCAGGGATTTTCTTTCTGAAATGTTACGCTCATCTACAATGGCATTTTTGTTCTTGGTGATCTCTAAGAGACTTGTCTCAATTCCCAAGAGTGCTTTGAGATGGGTGATACAAAATTCAGTCCCCCAAATAGAATCTGGAAGTGTTGATGTGTTAGGTATGTGGTTCAGTCCCTTTTCTTTGCAGGCAAAAGTTAGATGTTGGATTTTATCACATACTTACTGTGCACTGAGCTAGGGAAGGAACTGTGACAAATACCTGGATGCATCTTTGCTTTCTATTACCTTCAGGGAACTAGCAAACATTGAAATAATAGTGGGTTAGAGGTCAGCTTCTCAGGTAGCAACCAGGAAAGCTGGGAGACTAGAGGGGTAATCCAGCTCCTTAGTTTTACCATTGAAGAATTCAGAATTCAGCCAGGGGACTAGTGTTTGTCTGCCCTGTTGGCTTTCAGATACTTAGAAGTCAAAACCTTGAGGATTAGGTGGCAATGTTGGGATAACAGATGTGCAGTGCAACCTGATCTTGGGGAAGCTGGTAGGGAAGCTTCATGTCTTGTGAGCCCTGCACTGAGTCAGAGGAAGAGGCTAAGGAAGTGCTCACTTGTTGAATACCATCTCTTGGTTCTCCATGATCGTGGGTGTCTCATGAAGGCTACTCTCCACTGTCTTCCAAAGGTAGGCAAATTAGTAGTTAGTTATTTTGGAGAACAGTTACAAATTTGGGGGCAGTAGATGTGTGGTTCAAAACATTGGCCCATTAGGAAGCTTGGAGATGGGAGTTCCAGTCAACCACGTGGTGGTCTGCTGGGGCTTAGGGTGCCTGTATGTCTGCTTTTTCCTATCCACTTCAAATGTGAGTCACCATGCAGTATGCGAGTGTCTTTCAGCCAGTTTCTTAGAGGGAACTGACTCACATGTAGCTTCTCATTTGGTACACCCATGGTGGAGGGAGTCCTGAGCTATTGGTCTATCACCCTGCTAATGTACAATACCTTCAGTTCTGTTTTAACCTGTCTCCTCTCTTCCATATAGTTTGTTCTATAGTTAGAGTTTAAAGATCATTTTGACTTTCATAGAAAACAATTAAATAATTTTCCTTCCTTCCTCAGGGTCCTTCAATGATTTATCATAAAACCCATCTATACCCTCGCCTATCAGATCTTACAAGATGTGGTTCCTCATCTCTGGATGACCTCATTTTCTGTAATAGTATCCTCTCTCTCTCTCTCCATGTGATTGCCAGTGGCCTTCCTCAATTCCTTTAAGACACCATCTTGTTCTCAAATCAAAGTGTTTGCCCCCGTTCTTCTGTTATTTTACTGAAGGCTGGCTCACTCCACCCACCACACATTCTCTCCTAAGAACCAAATTCCCTCTCCCTGGAGAAGGGGTGGGGGTGGGGGGCCTGAAGGTAAGGGGAAGTGCTGGGGAATGAGATGGAGTAAATTATGCTAAGAATGCATACATCACAACGAACCCCACTAATTATGATTATAATGCACTAACAAAAACATGAAAATGAAGGAAACAAATCCCTTCCCCACAAGTCACTCTCAGCTTACTTTGGCTTTAGATTTCCTTACAGCAGTTATTGCCTCACGATGGATGATGTGCTTATATTTCTCAGTTATCCATTTTCCATGAGACTGCAAGCTCTATGAGGTCGGGAATCGGTTTGCTGTTTTATATGTAATAAATTGAATGTATAATAAGTGTCTCGTAAAGAGTTCTTGAGTGAATGAATTCACTAAATGGAAATAAGACGTTGTATGTTTCATGTTTTGTCAGTTACAATTTTAGGCAGCAATTAGGCAAGGCTAACAGTGTTTTATACTATGTAATGGGAACCAGTTGGAATTAGTATATGTACAAAAAGTTGTCACGTTAGTATTTTAAATGTGTAAAAAAAAAAAAAAACAAAACTGTTGCAGTATTTTGAAATGAGCTATGGCATAAACAATAAAAAATTTATCCAGTGACTTAAACTATGGTAATAATAATGGGTCATTAGTGGATTGATTAGTGATGCTTGCCTTAAGCATTATTTTTTCTTCTTTCAGCCAAGAGTACATAATACTTTAATAGAGTCATATTATCCAGTGGAGTAAATACAACATTCAGGAATGAAGAGGGTAAAGGTCAGTTGAACCATAGCAAGCCAGGGACTATCTGTATTCAGCTTTCATTTATATGTAGGACTTACTTTATATTTTCTTTTTTTATTATTTGTTCAAAACATTACAAAGCTCTTGACACATTTCATACACTTGATTCAAGTGGGTTATGAATCCCATTTTTACCCCGTGTACAGATTGCAGAATCACATCGGTTACACTTCCACGTTTTTACATACTGCCATACTAGTGTATGTTGTATTCTGCCCTTCCTATCCTCTACTATCTCCCCTCCCCTCCCCTCCCCTCCCATTTTCTCTCTCTACCCTATCTACTGTAATTCCTTTCTCTCGTTTGTTTTTTTCCCCTATCCCCTCACTTCCTCTTACATGTAATTTTGTATAACAGTGAGGGTCTCCTTCCATTTCCATGCAATTTCCCTTCTCTCCCTTTCCCTCCCACCTCTCATCCCTGTTTAATGGAAATCTGCATTATTTGTATATTACTAAGTAATACTCCCTGACTGCTTGAAAATAAAAATAGATATTTTAACTTCAAATATTCATTTCTAAAAATTTCAAAACCCCTCTTCAAATTTGTATTCAGTGTTTATTAAATTTCAACGATATCCTAGGTCAGTACAATATGAATTTTTGAATACTTAAAATTTACAGGTGAAATAGAATATCTGAGATCTGTGTCAAAACTGTGAGGTGGGGGAGTTGATAAGAGCAGAGTTGGAACAATATGGAATGTTGGATCTGTGTACTGGAACTGAGATCCTTAAGTGTTGAAGTGTGGACTCGGGGTGGTGAGGTGAAGGCCACTCTGCCATCCTCCCCTGAATGTATTTAAGAGTTTTCATAGTAGTCGGGTGCGGTGATGCACTGATGTATGCTTGTCATCCCAGGGACTTGGGGGGCAGAGGCAGAAGGATCATGAGTTCAAAGCCAGCCTCAGCAAAAAGCAAGGCACTAAGCAACTCCGTGAGAACCTGTCTCTAAATAAAATAAAAAATAGGGCTGGGGGTGTGGCTCAGTGGTCGAGTGCTCCTGAGTTCAATCCCTGGTATGTGCCCTCCCCAAGAAAAGCTTCCATAGTAAATAGTTTAAAAACATAAAAATGTTTACTCAAATTCTGTGTATAAAAATGCTTGGGTGGGGTGAGGGGGGATATGAGAGAGGTGGGGGACTTAATTTTGAAAACATTTTCAAAATAGCTTTTATGATTTTTGAAAGATTTTACTTATGATAAATTGGCTAGATATGTCTTAATATTGCTTATTCAGTTTAAGGCCAATTGCAGAGATACTTTGATTCATGTTAATCATGATTTTATTCCCATAAATTATTTATTTCTCTTTATTTCAATGCATATATAAGTGCAAACTTCCTTCAGTTCATAGATTCTTGTTTCTAATTTTCTTAGATTTGTTCCAGGGATATATACTCAATTCATAGTCTTACAGTAATCTCTCAAACCATGAGTGCACGTCCTCAGTGAATGCTAACAACTGAATATATGCTCTGCAAGGGCCATTATTCAATAGTGTGTGTGTGTGTGTGTGTGTGTGTGTGTGTGTGTGTGTGTGAGAGAGAGAGAGAGAGAGAGAGAGAGAGAGAGAGAGAGGTTCTCAATAAATGGTAAAGCTTATTTTGCAGATTTAAGTAAACCAGATCAGTGGGTTTAACTGGCATATTATAACCAATACCAATACAGTTATCTGAGTGCAAATTAGTTGTCCTCCTCCTTAAATAGCCTAACTTGGTCCTATCAAATGGGCATGATGTTTGCATTTATTAAGATTTTTTTTGCTAATTAGATGCTAGAAAATAGTCAAATATGCAGTTATTGAACATCAGCGTGATAGTTAGAATAAAATAGCCCAACTGCCATGTAATTAACTCCAAGTTGTAAAGGGCATAAATACAAATTATTATGACCTTAAGGCTCAGGTGGGGGGTTTTGAATATAAATGCCTTGAGACTTTTAAGAAGTACTGTGCATACACAATGATAAGAACTTCTGAATATTGAATGTGAAAGTTTCACAGAGAATTGGGATAAATGGCACAGAATGTCACTGTAGATTTTACATTAAAATATTGATGCGATTCAGTTGCACAGATGCATTGTATGTGCGGCGACACAAGAAAGGGAGCTTGTCCCAGCCCTGACATCTGCCAGCAGGGTGACCTGGAGAAATTATTAGGTTTTTATTGGCCTCAGATTTCAACTCGTGGAGTAGAGATAATGCTACCTCACAGCAGGGTAATGTTTTATTGAATCTGAGAATACACTAATGTTTCTTTATCAGATGATTTCTGTTTGCTGTAAACATATTAATCATGAGAGTGTCAAGGCATGGTAATAAATTTTTTTTAAAAAAATTAAAAATAGCCATTCTATGAATTAGCAAATGCATAATAAAAATTCTAATTTTATATTCTCCATTGCTTCCTGGACTAGAAGAAACTCACAGAAGACCAAAATAATTCTTGAACTAAAACTAATAGCCTTTGTAATTTATTTAATCTTCACGAAGTCATTTGGCTATCTAAAGCACTGTAATTTGCAAGTCCAGGGTGTGTACCAGGTACTCAGGAGAGTTTGCTGAAGGGGCAGATTAAAGATGGCTACAAGTTCTCTGATGCTCGTCCTGATGGTGTCTACTCCTTGAACAGAGCCCGGCTCTGGATTGCTTTGACCAGTGCAGTATGATGCAAAAGATGGCTCACCAGGCATAGCATCCATCTCTCAAGAAAATGACAGCCTCCTCCTCTGGCTCATGGGACAGTCTTCCTGGCATGGCTATCTTGGCCCTGCTGAGCTGGAGAGAACTTCCTCAGTGGACAGTCCAGCTACACTCGGTATCTGACCATCCCCTCCAAGCTCTATATGTGTGAGTGAAGTAAATTGTCCTGGATCCTTGGGACCACGCTCTCTGCCAGGTGACCAACATCCTGGGACCTTAGTTGTCAGTGAAGCATGGAGCATAGGAACGGAGCCCCACTCTAGTTCCTCACCACAGGCGAGATATGATAAAACGGATGGGCAGTTTTAAACCAATACGTTATGGAAATAATTTGCCATGTAGAAAAAGGCAAAGTTGCTCCCTAAAAATCACTTGCTATGAAGACGCAAAGGCATAAAAGCAGAAAATGATACTAGGAATTATCGGTAGGGAGAACCTGTTTTCTTGGTGAGATCACTGCACTTCTTGTACCTGACACTTGACATCAGGTCAAAGAGCTAATATTTGAAACAAAAGAAAACACTCACTTTCTCATTTCTGGCACACATTTTGTTGTATTACCAAACCTTTTGCCTCTTGCCAGAATAGCTATAAATTCTGATTATCATCATTTAAGAAATTACCGTTTCAATTTGTAGGTTAAAAATCACACAATGAATGTAACATTCATTGTTATTTTTGTGGCTTGAATCCAGAGATACTTCTTATAGAAGAACAAAAGTTTATGCTAAAAAATAACATCCAAATGTGGTGAACTCTTATGGATTTTTTTCCCTTCAAGTTTGAAGGAAAGTGTGATGTATGCTATAAAGAGGCATCTGGAACTAAATTTTAAAATAAAGCCATGAGATTGGAAAATTAAAAAACAAGAAATTATCGTTTCTATTCATAGGGGTTTACAATGCGTTTGCAGATTTAAATATAAGGCAGACAATCCTGGGGTGGAGGCAGAGGGGAAATTATAGATGAAGGAAGATGCATGAAACTCATTTACCAGTGATCAAAATCAAATTTGATTGACATGCATCCAGTTCTGTGGATTTGTAAACACTTAGGATGATTGATTTGAAGGTGAGTGAAAAGTTACCTGACGGAGCTGGGATTTCTGGCCTTCACCCAAGGCTCGAGTTTCAGCAGCCTTTAACACGCTCCCTAAAGGCCTTTGAAGTCAAAGGGGGCCGGGGCTTCAGAGATAAGCGCTGCCCCTGGATCCTTGTGGGAGAAGCTGAACTTGAAGAAAGGCAGTGTGCTGAGGCCTAATGATGTCCTTTTGAAATCGCTAACCAAACTGTGTGTTTCTAGAGCAGCAGGAGAGAAACATTTTTATTTATAAAGGAGAACTTGTGCTTTCAAGTTTAAGTATTGCTCTGTCAGAAGCATTTGCTTTCTAAAGCTTCTACATTATTAATAAAAAAAAAAAAAAGAAAACTTTGCCGCTTGCCTCAATGCCTACAAAAGTGTCTCAATGAACAAGTTCAGAGACATTCTTCATCCCAACTTAAATGCCTGGTTGAGGTTCTTTTGTTTTCTTCCCCTAGCTCCTGACTTTTCATCTTTGGATTATTTTTCAGGTCTTTGGCATTCTTACTAGAGAGGGGCCAGTTAGAAAACAGCAAAACATGAGGCAATTAATTGGATTTTTTCTAGTAAAGCTGTTACTGTTACATTTCACTTTTCATATAGCAAGAGTTGCTTTATTATATTAATTTCCCTTAATTTCATGGATTTTTTTAATAAAAAGTACTTTTAACCAATACAAGATGGAAAATGTCATTCTTTGTACAATAGTATCTAGCTCATAATGGATTCTTAATTGTATTTACTGAATTTTAAAATCGCTGAAACTTCCAATTTCTGTTAAAATGTCCTAGAACTACCAAAGGAGAAACAACATATGAAATGCCCATAAATTTTATCCACCTACTGAAGTGATCAACACTGTAGCAGGAATTCAAGTAGTTTCAAAGATATGGACCTAAAAGTTAAAGTTTCAAAATTTTTAGAACTGCTAATTTAGTAGAACTTTTGAATTTTTATAAGTATGCATCATCCTTTGAAAACCAGTAACTGCTGGACCAATGTGTATTTTTATTCTCACTGACATTTTGAGGAAAACAGCTGCAACTAAGGATCATGCAATTGAGAAAATGTCTTAAGTTTTTCATGCACAGTTCTTGTGTTACCAAGTGTTATCAGGTTTTCTGATTAGAGTGTTTTTGGCTTAAATTGACTTATCTGTCTTGCATTTAGGTGCAGAGGGCAAATGACAGGTAGTTTTCTACCACTACTCCAAATATGTGCTTGTATCGGTCTAATGACAAAAATAACTTAATCTTAATTTTTTTAAGAAGGATTTTATTTGTGTAGGTTTTTATCTGAAAATGGCAATCATAGAGAAAAGAATTAGTCGAACAGAGATAGTTAAGAAATAAGTTCCCACTTAATAAGTCAGTTTGCAAAGTCACATGACTATTCCGTCAAACATCTCAACTGATAACTGAAGGTCTAAATACTGAGGTTTCACATGCTGTTCAAATGCTAACATCTTAACTAGACCTCCAGGAAGCTGACATATCACAGTAAAAGAATTTAATTTAAAAAAATTTATATTTTTTATTATGCTTACATACATAACATAAAGCTTACCATTTTAACAGTGTTTAAATGTATGGTTTAGTGGTTTTGAGCACATTCACATTGTGCGTGACCTTCATCACTCTCAATGTCTAGAACATTGTTATCATTCCAAAGAGAAATTCTGCATATGAAGTAGGAACTTATCATTGTCTTCTATACCCAGTCTTAGTAACCACCTTTCTACTTTCTGTCTCCATGAGTTGATTACTGTAGGTAAACCATCTAACAGGACTCATACACTATCTGTTCTTTTAGGACTGACTGCTTTTTCTTCGAATAATGTGTTCTAGATTCATCCATGTGGTAGCACATCTCAGAAGTTCTTCCTTTCGAAGACTGAGCAATATTTTCTACTCTTCAGCATGTTTGTTTTCCCATTCGCTCATCCATGCACACTTGGTTTAGATATGAGGTATTCCCCAAAAGCTCATGTGTTATGAATTATTTTTTTTAGTCCATCATGCATGACAGCAGAATGCTCTTTGATTCATGGTATACAAATGCAGCACAATTTTTCACTTCTCTGGTTGTTTGTGAAGTAGGGTCACACCATTTGTGCAATCATACGTGTTTCTAGGGTAATGATGTCCATCTCATTCCACCATCTTTCTTGCCCCTATTCCTCCTCCCCTTCCTTTCTCTACCCTCTCACTTCTTTGCCCAATCCAATGTTCCTCCACTCATCCCATCCCCCCACCATTATGGATTAGCATCCACTTATCACAGAAAACATTTGGCTTTTAGATTTTAGGGATTGGCTTACTTTGTTTAGCATGATAACTCTCCACTTACCTGAAAATGCCCTAATTTTTAAATTTTTTGAGTAATATTACATTGTGTATTTATACCAGTTTCTTTAACCATTCATCCATTGAAGGGCATCTAGGTGGGTTCCACTGTTTGGCTATTATGAATTGTGCTGCTATAAACATTGATGTGGCTGTTTCCCTGTAGTATGCTGTTTTTAAGTCCTTTGGGTATAGGCCAATGCAATCCTTAGCAAGTAGAGTGAAACAGGAGGCATTATAATACCAGACCTTAAACTATACTACAGAGCCATAGTAACAAAAATGGCATTTTTGGTATTGGCACCAAAACAGACATATAGACCAGTGGTACAGAATGGAAGACACAGAAAATCCCACATAAACACAGTTGTCTCATACTAGACAAAGGGACTCCAAACATATATTGGAGAAAAGACAGCCTCTTCAACCAATGGTGCTGGGAAAACTGGAAATTCATATGTAGAAAAATGAAATTAAACTCTGATTTCTCACCCTGCATAAAACTAAAAGTAGATCAAGGATCTAGGAATTAGACCAGAGACCTTATGCCTAATAGAAGATAAAGTAGGTCCAAGTCTTCATCATGTCAGATTAGGCCCTGACTTCCTTAACAAGACTCCGAAAGTGCAAGAAATAAAATCAAGAATCAATAAACGGATGAATTCAAAATAAAAAGCGTCTTTTTCAGCAAAAGAAACAATGAGGTTAAGAGAGAGCCTACAGAATTGGAGAAAATTTTACCACACACATAAGATAGCACCACTAACCTCCAAGTTACATAAAGAACTCAAAAAAAAAAAAAAAAAAAAAACCCAAATAACCTAATCAATAAATGGGCTAAGAAACCAAACAGACACTTCTCAGAAGATATACAATCAATCAACAAATATATAAAAAAATGTTCAACATCTCTAGTGATTACAGAAATGCAAATCAAAACTGCTCTAAGATTTCATCTACAGTCAGAATGGCAATTTTCAAGAATACAAGCAATGGTAAGTGTCATTGAGGATGTGGGGGAAAGGCACCCTCGTACATTGGTTGCATCAATTTGCAGTTCCACCAGCAATCTGAAAAGTAGTATGGAGGTTCCTTAAAAAACTTGGAATGCTGAATGCACAAGGGCCTGTGTTTGATCCCTAGCACCACAAACAAAAAGTAAAAACAAAAAATCTTGGAATGAAACCACCGTTGGAACCATTTTGATGAAGTTCAATGTTAGATATTTTTCTTTGCTTTTGGTGTCATATCCAAGAAATCATTGCCAAATCTACAGTTGTAAAGACTTCCCCTTTTCTTTTAAGGGTTTTCCATCTTGTGATAGGTCTTTGACCCATTAATGAGTTGGGTTTTGAATGATACAGGGTAAGACTGCAAAATTTCTGTTTTTGCATGTAGATGAATAGTCTCCCAACACTGTTGACAATACTGTTCTTTCTCTAAGGAATCATACTGGTACTCTTGTCCAAATCCATTTGAATGTATATATTAGAGTTTAGTTTTATGCTCTCTATTTCATTAATCTGTATTTTGTCTTTTATGCCAATATCATGCTGTTTGATTATATAAGTTTGTACTAAGTTTTGACATCAAAGTGTGTGACCTTTGATCGTTTTTTTTCTTAAATTGTTGTGACTGAGAACCCATGTTAATTTGAAGATAGTTTTCTATTTCTGAAAAAGTCATTGAATTTTGAGTAAAAACCTTTTGAAAATGGGTATTTGCAAAAGGTCTGATCTGACAGAAAAATAATCAAGCATTTTAACTGTTATATTTTAGCATTGGATCATGAGATTCTTCCTATCTCACTAGAAAATGTTAATATCGTCACATCCAGAGTCTGACATAAACATTTGAGTTTGTGGATTGTGTCTTCATATAAAATATCATCCTGGGTCTAGAGAGAAAAAATTGTGAGTGGTTGCAGAACTTAATAATCCTTTGATTACTCTTTGCATTTGTTTAATTTTTATACATTCTTCAAAGTCTGTTTAACATAAATGAATAAGTAGCCAATGTTTGTATACTTTAAATATTGTTACAATTGTCTTTGTCAGTAGAGGTTAATATGTATTTTGTTTCCATTCACTAAACAATGAATTTGTAGGAAATCGATAGTTTAATAGTAGAAACTTAATTTTTTTCCTTAAATATCCCTATGAAAATGGAGGAGAGCCAGAGGATCCCTAACCAGGGCTGCAGAGATTGCCAGCAACCTTGCTGATTGAGATCTGCTCACCTCACCTCATTTCCCCTCTTTCTAAAGATTTAATCTTGAAATTAAGATAATTCTTTCTAATCACAAACTGTTAGAATTAGAAGCAGTTTAGTCTGTGGTTAATAACCTTATTTATTTAATGCAAATATAAAATGGTCACACCATTTTCAGGATTTTTCCCTGTGCTTTGGGTGAAGAGAAACTTCTTGGTCTCACTATTCCAAATCAAATTTACAATGTACCTCTTGTGCTCTTCACGTTATTTACGTGTGTGTGTGTGTGTGTGTGTGTGTGTGTGTGTTGGCCCTGTCTTCTGTTCCCAGGGTGAGATCCTGAAGGCTGTGAGTTACAGCCCCAAAAGACTCCCAGTCTCTGCGCTTGGTGCTCCATAAATGTTAGTTTGATTGACTCCTAGCATAATGAAATTTAATTAACATAAAATGTTAAGATACACTCCACAGTAGTGGAATATGACTTTTAAATGGTTTCGACCTCTGGGAAATGGACAAATTAGAAGTTGTCTTCTTGATGATGCTTGTGTTCCCTCTGCAGTTAACATCCATTAGACTCCATGAGACACTCCAACATTTCACTGTTGACTGAGATTCCCAACGAAAATTGTGGCACACGTGGAATCATTATTTTATGGATGTTTTATAGTTGAATGACCTGATTTTAAAAAAACACAATTCACAAAAAGTTTTATAGTTTCTGAGAAATATTTGCATTTCAAAAGGTAAACTTCTAACAGATCAAACTTGTACAGGGCAGTGGAGGGAGGAGGATGGGAACTCATGCCTTTTGCCTACCAGATAAATATGAACTAAAAGACAGTTGAGTTAGGAGAAAACACAGACGAACTCTCCAACCCAAACCCTGAGTTCCAGAAGTGCCATTTAGAAATGAGCTGCGGCTGATACCTAGTTGACAACATGAAAGGGAAGCATTGAATGATTCTTCAAAAAATTCATAAAAAAGCATTTAACAAAATCCAGCACTTCTTCCTATAAAAACGGTACCCGAAGGAAGGATGGGAGAGTATTTCTTCAATGGGACCCAGGGCATCTCTTAATGATGGCAGACATTGAAATCAACGGTGGAATATTGGTTATTTTCAACAAAATTGGATACAAGGCCTGGATCTTCATTCATGTCCCTTTGATCCAAATTTGCACTGGCGATCTTAGTAAAGTAAGGAAAGAAGAATGAATAACAGGCACTAAGGTCAGAAAGAAGTGAAAATATTTTTGACGATGAAAATTGTCCCCATAAAAAAAGAATCCAAAGAAATTTTAAAATGCTTACTAGAGCAAACAGGTAAATTTAACGAAGTTCAGAATAGACGCTCACTGTAACATCTGTTGGTTTCTATATGTAAAGAAGACAACGAATTTTAAAAATACTATTTCCATTACAATAAAAACATACTAAAGACAAACTCAGTAAAAAGCTTCTGTGAAGAAAGAATCTCCAGTAAGATCATTGAGGAGCTGGCCTCCTGCTCCACGGTCACACAGCCTTACACTTTTTCTACCTTAAATTGAAATGCTTTAACCATCCTCAGTATCATAAGAATCTGCCGTTTCCTTTAAACAACTAATGATTGAGAAAATTGCAGTGGTGTTGTTCTTTCCCCCTGGGAACACCAAATAGTGCTCAGAATATCACTGATGGAACATGTGAATGATCTGCGTGGCTCCTGCTCTGTTTGGGGTGACCTTGTCAATCAGCCTGTTGCACTAATGAGCTATCTGATGAGAGTTGGCCTAGCTTCTGAGAAGGGCGCTGAAAAGCTCGACCCCCTCCTCCTTTCTCAGGCCTACATGTCAACATTTGATGGAAAAGGAAAGAGCTTTGATTGACATTTATCTGAAGTCACCTGAGTGTTATTTAAGGACTTTCATAGATCTTACTGGAACATTTTCTCAGAGTATCCAAACTTTTCAAATGAGCTCACTGTCTGACCATTTTATAGTTATGATAGATAAAATTTCAGAATCATCTTGAAATAGGAATGAGCAGGTATGCTAGGTCATATGGAAGCTCATACAGTTTTTTAATTATTAGAAACATTTAATTTTTAAAATCATTTCATTGTAATATGATAGATTACCATATGACTGGTTGTTTTCATAGTGACTTTCTGTTAATTTGCTTGCATTCTAAGAAACGTTTATTCTGTTTAGGTAAAAAGGTTTTTTTTTTTTTTTAAATGGCAGCTTCTTGTGTGTTTTTAACCTAGTCATCTTGTCTGACTAGGTGTTTTTAGTGGACCAAGAAAGTCCACTAAATGTGGGCTGGGTTCAGAACACTCCACAACTGGGCATGTAGAATGCTGCATTGTTAGGGGCCATCCCATCTATATTTCAGTGGACTTACTTAATAGGTTTTAGGAAGAGTCAGCGATACTGGCAACTGGGTGAAAGTCAAACCTGCCCAACTGGAGAGCTCTGTGGGTGTGGATTTAGTGGAATAACCAGCCTGTGTTTGAGTGGGCTGATGATTTCATTCACCCCCACAATGTGAGTTCTTGTCTCAGTAAGTCTGTTGCTAATGTCATAACTATTCTTTATGCTCATGTGGTTTATACTTTACCATCAGTAGCAGGTTGCATATTCCTTCTTAAAAGTGTATTTCAAGTTGGTGCTGTCTTTATTATAGCCAAACGAATCCAGGTCTCTATCTCCTACCTTGACGACAGCGACTTCTCAGTTTTCAGACTTTCCCAAAATTGTCATTTCTTCTACCCATCTTGCTGCTTTGCCAATAAAAGTGTGTGTGTGTGTGTGTGTGTGTGTGTGTTTAAAATTATATTAGCCTCTTCTCCAGTAGCCTAAACAGATTCGCATGAAATAGGTTCAAATCTGCTTAGACCTCAAGACTCCCCATAAACTTGTCTTCACAGTCTCACTTCTGATAGTGTGATCTCTTTATTTAAAAGACCATTTGTTTCAGTGTCTGTTTAAAAAAAAAAAAATCCCTGCTCATCCTTCACTAGTGTTTGTTGATGGTCACCCGAGTGGGGGCACCCCCTCCATTGCTCCGCCCCTCTGAGAAGTCCTTCCACTACTGGTCCCTATTGCTCTCTCCTTTATCTTTCACTGACATTTTCTGACTATCTTGAATAATGATTTTTGCCTTACTAACTTGACAAAATTAGGAACACAGAAACAAATTCATCTTAATCTATGACAATGATAACATCTCAATCCCTGGCTCATGCCTGGCTTTTCCCACTTGTATACTATTTTAAATACATAAAACAAACCCTCTAGCTTACCCTTCAAAATTTGAGGCCATTGCCCAAGAAACCATCATTCTTAACCCTATATTTATTTATTTTTCTTTTTAATGTTGTTATTGCAACTAAATGTTTTCTTAAAAGGTTCATTCACCCATATTCATTATTTTTAGCTTAATAAGAGGATATTATATGTAATTTCTGGTACCTTTTTAAAACTCGACAGTCCCTTGCTAACTCGACCTGTACTGTTTAGGCCTGACCATCTGCACTGCTACCTGATGTCCCAGCGCCTCTTCGCCCTTCTTCCCCACTGGCAAACATTCAGGTTCTGAGTTCTGCTGTGGGACCCCTGCTGTAGCATTCCTGTTCTTGTCTCCTGCTTCTGTACAGTTCCTTGGTGTGAAAGCAGAGGTGGAAGTGCTGGGCCACTGAACCTGTGACCGTCCAATCTTAGTAAGTGACACCAGAGTGATTTCTCAAGGGTTGCCAATTTCTGTTGCCAGGAGCAATGGATACGATGCACATTAAGTGGACACTTCATGTTATCAGAGGGTGTTCTACGTTTTCCAACTGCGGGTCTTTTACTGTGGCGTCAGTCCGCTCTTCCTGGGTTTCTGATGGTGTCGATCTCCTCCTCTGCTTAGTGGCCCAGCATTTTCTCTTCTGTGAGGAGCCCCTTCAGGTATTTTGCTTATCAGCTTTTTTCTTTTGAGTTGTTTGGAGTCTTCTGACTTATCTGTAAGGGCTGGTCACTCCCATATGAATTTACTCATATGTGATTATTTTTCATTGACTTAATCTCCCAGTTTTCCACCTTTTTACCTTTTTAAAAGTGATTTTTCCTTTAAGAAACTCAACACTTTAAATATGGTTAAATTTGTGAATAATTTATTTTTGCCTCAATAGGTTTTTATCTTAAGAAATCCTTCCCTACTTGAAATTCCAAAGTATCTTGTGGTTCTGAAGCATGAATCGAGATTAGGATCTCCTTAATCTTCTCCAGGTCCCCGCTTTGCCAGCTTCCTTTTCAGGGTGGCCATCCTTTTGCCCAGATGTCACCTTTGTCCTAGGCCAGAGTCCTCTGGATCTGTGGGGTTGCTCATGAGAGCTGCTTTACTTCCGAGGCCCCTGTGTGCATCCTGCATCAGTGTCGTGCTCTTACGTTGTCACGTGAAGTCTCAGTAGCTGGCAGGACACTTGACACTCCCTGCATTCAATTTTCAGAAGTGTTCTGTTTTATGGTGGGATCTTGGCCGTTCTATTTACAAAGATGTTAGAATACACTCAAGATCTGAACTTGTGGTTAGAATTACCTTGAATCCCAGTTTCCAGTTTATCAATGCTTCCTTCAGCTGTATCTATTCACTACTGTGTCAGGTATCACCTTAACAAAGGGACATACATGACGTCATTCCCGTGGCCTATGGGGGTGGAGCAGTCGTTCTAGTCATGTGTCTCTGGTTTGGCTGGTGGCTCTGCTCTGTTGCCTCTGGCTCTCCTCTTGGGCTGGTGGCCCACCCAGCACAGATTCTTCTCACGCTGATAGCAGAAGGGCATCTGCACCAACTCTGTCATGTATGTGTTTTAAATCTGGGTCCATGCCTAAAAAAGGTCCCACTCAGCCAAATGTGACTCATCTGGAGCCCAAAGTCAGCCATCTGGTGTGCTATCATTTTAACTATTATATTTTGTATATATAATACATCTACTTGGTTCTCTTCTCTCAATTTTATCCTTTCAAACTGGTGATACCCTTTATACTCGACTCATCTGTGTATCGACTGTGATATTGTTGCCTGCTGGACTCTGCATGTCCAGTATGATTTTTTTTTTAAAGGTTGTGTTCCCCAAATGCTGTGTTATTTTGCTTTGTGGACAAGCTCCCAGTTCATGTGAGTGCCAAAGAGCTTTGGAAATTGGGTAATGAACTTCAGGGTGCAGACTCCAGGCAGAAAAATAGGCTTTTAATCTTTAGATTGTAATCCACTAACCCTGATGGTTTGGGGAGACGGAAAGGAGAGCATCTGGTCTCTTACTCTGGTAAATGCTGATGCCTTAATGACGGGGTGAGGCAGGACCTTCCCCGGGTGACGTGCGTGTGCAGTCGGCGTGCAGAGCCACCGCTTTACCATCAGGCCCAGCATCTGCCTGGGAATCCTGTCACCACAGCCACTGGCTTCTGCCTGCTGGGGACTGTGTCCTGCTAAGAATGATCTTTGATTGAATCTCCTGGGTATTCAAGGACTTGGGGCAAGTAACTCCTCAAAAAAACGACTTCATTAAAAATAATATGATCTATTTAAATCATTAATTTCCTATTCACATGTGAAATGGCACCTTCTCAGTGGCACTCCATGAGATGACAATAGATAGCATTTTCTAATGAATCGTATTTCAGTCTGTGCTAAATAAATAACTTTGAAAGCCTCTTGGAGCCACCCTAGATCTGTGCAGGTAGGATTCAGTGGGCTTCCCCTCTGCATCAGCGTCAGCCCGACTGCAGTGGGCAGTGATTTAAAGTGACTCTTATGAACATTATAAATCAGTTTGGTCTCTAAATATAAGGACTCCTGTGAAGGGTGGAGGGAACCTTTTTATATTTCTTTTTCTAGCTCTTTCATTCTAATACCAAATGTCATTGTAAAACAAATGAAATGCCATTCTAAAATATTTATTAGATTCTTAAAGTGAAATACCAGTTGTGCTTCAGGAGGATATTTGAAAAAGCCTTTCAGACACCACTAAAACGATCCTGCCTTTTCGTGCCTTCCCATGGTGTCCAGCTTGTCTGCACTCTGAAACACAAGAGCACTAATTGACGTACAGAACACAGGTATCGGTGTTATTTACAGTGTGTACACTTACAGCAGAAGTGCCGTGTGCTCGGGTCTCAAGGAGCCGGGCTCTGCCCGAGTGCTTCAGCCTCCTGGGAAGGCCCCCCTCCCCAGCTGACCTGGCCTCTGCACCTGTCTGGGGGGCAGCCCAGCACCACCCCTTGGGGGCTGCTCTGGGAAGGGAGTTATTTGATGGGGGACACTGCTCTGTGGACAAACACTTTCCGTCTCCTACTCAGTACTGTTAACAGACCCTTGGAAATGTGGGGTGGAGGCACAAATGGATGTGCAGACAAGTTCCCGCCCTTGGGCAGGTGAAATATCAATGACAGCAATGACAGAGGAAATAGCTCCTTGCAGTGACACCTGGAAGATACTAAGGATGTCTTCCATCACAGGGGCAGTAAGGCCCAAGTCCAGTGTTTTTCTCTGACCAGAGCATTTTTGCAATTTCCTTTCTACTTGAAATGAACAAACGTGACACTGGGGGGAAGATGCTATAAGAATTCACTCCCAGCCCTGCGCGGGCAGCAGGAGGCACAGGGCAGCAGACGTGGGCTGGGGAGGAATGTGTGTGTCATCCCACGAAGACGGGTGGAAAGTGGACTCGGGCTGAAACCTCACCCAATCAGAAAAAGGCACATGACATTATGCACTTGGAACAGGGAACTTAAGAAAGTTGAAAAGTGGTGGCTGCATCAGGGATCAAAATAGGTAGGGGGGGTGGTGTAGCCCAGAGACGGAGAACGTCAGTTCAGGGGGCAAAAGGGGGGACAGTGGTTTTGCAAAACTCCCCAGCCACCCTGGTGGAGGGACTGCAAGTGCCATAAAGTGCCCTGAGCTGGCAGTCAGTGCTGTGGCCTGAGAGGAGGCCTCTCCTGGCCAGCACTGGGATCACAGCAAAGGGGCCAAGTGTCCAGTCGTGGCTGCTGGGGGCCACTGTACACGCTTGGATCACAGATGTAGCCGCCCCAGAGACGGTGTGGGAATGAGCCGAACACAGGTTCCCTCCCTCCCGGACTTCCTGATTTCCCCTGGTTCCAACAGTAACAAAATTCACAGCAAGACACAACACAGCAGTCTGGGAAAGACTGAGTGCGAGTGTCGGAGCCCGTCACAGGAGCACACGTGAGTCTGAAAGCCGCAGGCCGACACCGCGCCTGCCCTTTTTGGCTACTAGGATTCCATACAGAGCCTTTTCTCTATAAATAAACTTCCATGCTACACCAGTTACAAAAAAATGCACCCTCCTAGGAAGGCACATGATCCCTTATTTTTACATGATGATCCACTCTGCCTGGGCCAGTGAGGTGAATTAAATAGGATGTGACCTTACTTGCTGGACTTCACCCTTCAAGTCTTCACGACGTTTCATGGTGTGATTAAGTTCTCATTTCCCCAAACGCATGCGACTGCTTTGTGTTTCTGTTTGGTGGCAGGCACTGTGGTTCTTGCTTCGGCAAGATGTGGGAGCATTGCGGTGGTGGCTGAGTGTGTGTAATTGACTCCACTTCCAGGAACTGCAGAAACCCTGCAGTGTGTGTCCCTGGACCTCCAGGGGAGGGACCGGGCCAGTGCCATTGTTGGCTCAGATCTTCATTGTCCTCTCTGACAGCAGGTTACAGTGACATTCCCTAGACAACATGGTCCACGTAGAGCAAGCCTCTGGTGCAACCCAAAGATCTGGCTGGTCTGTCTTCCCCGGGGGACAGGCACTCAGAGGCACTCTTCCTTGGGTCCTTTCAGGAAGAACAGGGAAGGGCTGACGGTGCACACCAGCAGCAGTGTTCTAGGTCCAGGCTGAGAGGAGATGGTCTCTTCCCGTGGAAGGACGCTGGTGGGTGCAGGGGTTCTGCCTGACCCTGACTAAGTCAGCACTCCCGTCCATCTCTGCTCCTAGGCCTTGAGATCCTCCAGCTAGATGGAGCAGGTAATGATTTACTCTGCTGTTCTTGTGTTTTTCCTGGGGAAAGGATAGTTGGCAGATCACTGCCAAAGGTCCCCATGGCTCACGGTGTACCCCCTCCCCACAACTCTGTTCTGCCAGTTAATTTATAGCATGATTTTCAGCTCAACATACACCCTGGCTATAGGATGTGAGGTACTTTGGTTTCTTTCTGTTGGTTAGAGCTATCCTGCAACAGAACCTCTGCTTTGCTGATTGTTCTTTGAGAAATTAAACCCTGAGCTTTCTTTCTGTGTCGGTAGAGCAGCAGAAGTAACTGCACCCCTTATCCCAAATCTTTTAAACCATGATTACTAAAGGTTATAGTTAAGTGAGGTAGCCACTGGGTTTCCAAAAGCCAGACCTTCAGTAGAACATATTTTTTGAGATCCCAGAGGTGAACTAAGTCACTACAATGCCACTTAAAGCCACAGTTTACTAGCAGTGGAAAATAGATATCTAGTAAAGAGATTGTTCAGTCTCTAAGAGGACTTCGGCTGAGCACTAAAAGCACAGCTCTGAAGGATATTTCCTGGGGCCACTGCTGGGGCTGAGTGCTGCGTAAGTCAGGGTGCTTTATAACCAACAGAAACCTAGACATTCCACCTGACGGAGATTGACTCCAGTGAAGAGCTAAAGTAATACTGGCAGAGCTGAAGGAACAGAAAGTGGGGGGTAAGGTGACCCAGCGCTGGGACCACCATGCAGCTGCTGCCACTACAGACCCCAGGGGAAAAAACGAAGCAGTGGGTGTTTGCAGGGTCTGACGCACCAGTGCTGGACTTCTTTGAGCATTTTTTGGTGGTAATTCAACCCGTGGCCCCCCAGAGGCTGCAGAAACCTGTACGGGTGCCCCAGCCACAGCTGAGGTTGGTGGGATTCTGCTCAGGTCATTGAAACCATAGAGAGAGGCTCCTGGCCAGGGCTTCCCTGAGGGCTGGACCACCAAGGAGGACGAGGAGTTACCCAGCCTGTGCTGGGACCTCAGAGGAGAGGGCCCAGAAGAGGGGCTTCCAGAGAGACTGCTGTGGACAGGGTGGCCAGGATGGGGAGGGGGAGAGGAGAGAGACAATGGTCTCCCCCGCCATCCAGGCCTGGCTTCTGCTGCTGCCTGCCCCTGATGACATCTCACAGGAACCCAGGTGACGAGGGAGCCCTGGACAGTGCTGTGGATGCCCAGCTCCAGCCTCCTGAGCAGAGAAATGACAAGTGGATGTAAGCTAAGAGACGAGCAGGTCAGTGCTGCAGGGAGAGCCAGGTTGACAAGCTGATTTTTTTTTTTTTGAGTCATGAAAAGCATCTCTGTTTGCCGTCACACCTCAGAATATCCATTATTGGTGTTCTATCCCAAAATGATTTCTTTGAGCATTTTTGGTGGTATTTCAGAAGCACAAAAATAGGGAGGAATGATCATTTAAAGATCTCTAAGCACAACGAGCCATGAAGGGTGGTTTTCTGAAGGATGCACTCTTGTCATTTGAAGGCCTGTGGCTTGGCACAGTGCTGAGGACACAGTGCTGTGTTGTTCCCCAACAGCTGGCCAGTCACTGTCCACAGGCTTTCTTCACCCAGTCCACACATGGCTGCGCTGTCCAGTGCTCACTGTCCCCTGCTGACAGGCTTGATCAGAAATTAGGAAATGACCCAGGGAAGGGAGATCCTGCAGGAACAGCCTGTGCCCCCACACAGGTGCATGACACCAAGCCCAAGGCATGGCCAAGCAGGGGCAGGCAGCTCCTTAGCCAAAGGTGTATCCTTTCCTTTCAGAAAGAAATGAAAGATAAGCAAGAGAGCCTTTTATGAAAGGGGTTGCTTTCAAGAAACTTGTTTCTGGCTTGACAGGAGAGACTCTGCTAGCACTGGAGCAGTGTGAACCCCCTAACTTTTTTAAAAAAATTGTTCTTTTTAGTTATACATGACAGTAGAATATATTTTGGCATATTATACATACATGGAGTAAAACTTTCTTTAATCAGGATCTCCTGTGGTTGTACATGGTGCAGAGTTACTCTGGTTGTGCATGCAAATACAAGGCTGGGAAAACTGTCTAATGAATCCTACTGCCTTTCCTATTCCCCTCACCACCACCCTCCCCTCTTTACATGTCTCCCATTATTCCCCTCCATCTAATCCAAAGTACATCTATTTTCCCTAGCTCCCACAATTGTGAATTAGCATCCACATATGAGAGAAAACTATTTAGCCTTTGATTCTTTGGGATTGGCTTATTTCACTTAGCATGATAGTCCCCAATTCCACCCATTTACCAGCAAACGCCATCATTTCATTCTTTATGGCTGAGTAATATCCTATTGTGTTTTTATATCAGTTTCTTTTTCCATTCATCTGTTGTTGAAGGATGCCTAGGTTGGTTCCATAGTTTGGCTATTGTGAATTGAGCTGCTATAAAGATTGATATGGCTGCATCACTGTAGTATACTGAGTATACTACAGTAAGTCCTTTGGGCATACACCAAGCTGGGTCAAACGGTGGTTCCATTACAAGTTTTCTGAAGAATCTCCACCCTGCTTTCCAGAGTGGTTGCACCAATTTTCACTCTCACCAGCAATGTACAAGAGTACCTTTCTCCCTACATCCTAAACAGCATTTATTGTTACTTGTATTTTTTATAATTGCTATTCTGACTGTGGAGAGAGGTAGAGTCTCAACATAGTTTAAATTTACATTTCTCTAATTGCTAGAGATCTGGAACAATTTTTTTCATATATTTTATGACCATTTGTATTTCTTCTGTGAAGTGTCTGTTCAATCCCTTTGCCCATTTATTGATTGGGTTACTTTTTTTGGTGTTAAGTTTTTGAGTTCTTTGTATGACCTGGAGATTAATGTTCTGAGGTGTAGGTAGTAAAGATTTTCTCCCATTCTGGAGGCTCTCTTTTCACATTGATTGTTTCCTTTGCAGTGAAGAAGCTTTTTTAATTTGATACCTTCTCATTTATTGATTTTTTTTAATTGATCAAAACATTACAGAGCTCATGATATATCATCTTTCATACATTAGACTCAATTGGGTTTTGAACTCCATTTGTACCCCAAATACAGATTGCAGAATCACATCTGTTACATACTCACATTATTACATAATGGCATATTAGTGACTGTTGTATTCTGCTACCTTTCCTATCCCCTACTATCCCCCCTCTCCTCCCCTCCCCTCCCCTCCCATTTTCCCTCTCTACCTCCCCTGCTGTTGTTCAATTCTCTCCTTTTTTTCCCCTCCTCCTTGCCCCTCATAACCTCTTATAATTTTATGTATCATTGAAGGTCTCCTACCATTTCCATTCTCTCTCCCTTTCTCTCCCCCCATTCGTCTTTGTTTACTGTTAGTCTTTTCCTCATGCTCTTCCTTCCTGTTCTGTTCTTAGTTGCTCTCTTTATATCAAAGAAGACATTTGGCATTTGTTTTTTAGGGCTTGGCTAGCTTCACTTGGCATAATCTGCTCTAATGCCATCCATTTCCCTGCAAATTCTATGATTTTGTCATTTCTTAGTGCTGCATAATACTCCATTGTGTATAGATGCCACATTTTTTTTATCCATTCATCAATTGAAGGGCATCTAGGTTGGTTCCACAGTCTAGCTATTGTGAATTGTGCCGCTATAATCATTGATGTGGCCGTATCCCTATAGTGTGCTCTTTTAAGGTCCTCAGGGAATAGTCCGAGAATTGCACTACTTGCATTTTAGGAGTCTTGTTGAGGAAGTTGGTTCCTAAGCCAATATGATGTAGGGTTGGGCATACTTTTTCTTCTAGTTCATGCAGGGTCTCTGGTCTAGTGTCTAGGTCTCTAAGCCACTTTGAGTTTTGTGCAGGGCGGGAGATGGGAGTTTAGTTTCATTCTACTATATATGGATTTCCAGTTTCCCCAGCACATTTGTTGAAGGGAGGCTGTCTCCAATGTATGTTTATGGCGGCTTATCTCATATGAGGTAACTGTATTTATGTGGGTGTCTGTGCCTTCTATTCTGTTCCATTGGTCTTCATGTCTGTTTGTGCCAATACCATGCTGCTGTTTTTGTTACTGTAGCTTTGCAATATAAGGTCTCACATTGTGATACTCCTGCCTCACTTTTTTCACTAAGGATTGCTTTGGCTATTCTGGGTGGGTCTCTTATTTTTCCAATGAATTTCATGATTGCTCTTTATTTTTCTATGAAAAATGTAATTGAGATTTTAATAGGAATTGAATTAAATATTTATAGCACTTTTGGTAGTATGAACATTTAGGCAATATTCTGCCTATCCAAGTACATGGGGGATCTTTCCATTTTTCTAAGTCCGTCTTCAATTTCCTTATTTGGTGCTCTATAGCTTTCGTTGTAGAGGTCTTTCACCTTCTGTTAGATTGATCCCCGTGTTATTTTTTATTTTTTGAGGCTATTGTGAAGGAGTTTTCCTGATTTCTCTTTCAGCTGATGTATCATTGGTGTATAAGAATGTAATTGATTTATTGGTATTGATTTTTATACTCTTCTACTTTGCTAAATTCATTTATGAATTCTAACTGCTTTCTAGTAGTTTTTTTGTCTTCTCTCTCTATATATAATCACAATGTCAGCAAATAGGGATCGTTTGAGCTCTTTTCCTATTTGTACTCCTTTAATTTTTTTTCTTTTGTCTAATTGCTCTGGCTTGGGTTTCAAGGACTATGTTGAATAAGAGCAGTGAAAGAGGGCACCCTCATTCCAGTTTTTACAGGGAATGCTTTCAATTTTCTCCATTTAGAATGAGGTTGGCCTTAGGTTTAACATATATAGCTTTTATAATGTTGAAGTATATTCCTACTCTCCCTAGTTTTCTTCTCTTTTTTTTTTTTTTTTTTTTTTTTTTTTTTTGTGGTGCTGGGGATTGAACCCAGGGCCTTGTGCATGCAAGGCAAGCACTCTACCAACTGAGCTATATCCCCAGCCCTTAGTGTTTTGAATAGGACTAGATGCCAAATTTTGTTAAATGCTTTTCTGCATCTATTGAGATAATCATGATTCTTGTCTTTAAGTCTATTGATGTGATGAATTACATTTATATATTTCCGTACGTTGAGCCAACCTTGCATCTCTAGAATGTACCTGATTGACGATCTTCTTCTAGTGTAGTTCCTTTCTTTGTCGGTGCACCATTTTTTAAATACATTTTTGTGTGCATTTTGCCAGTAGTTTATTGAATTCAATGTTTATCAGGGATATTGGTCTAAAGTTAACTTTCCTGGATGTATCTTTGTCTATTTCTGGCATCTTGGTGATACTAACACATAGAATGAGCTTCGAAGGTTTCCCTCTTATCCTGTTTCATGGAATAATTTGAGGAATGTTGGTGTAAGTTGTTCTTTTGAGGGTCTTGTAGAACTCAGCTGAGAATCCACCTGGTTCTGGGCTTTTCTTTGTTGGTAGGCTTCTGATGGCATCTTTAATTTCATTGCTTGAACCTGATCTATTTAAATTTTCTATGTTCTCTTGATTCAATTTGGGTAGGTCATATGTCTCTAGAAATTTGTTGATGTCTTCAAGACTTTGTATTGTATTAGAGTACAGATTTTCAAAGTAGCTTCGATTATTGTCTGTATTATAGTGGTGTCCATGGTGGTATTTCCTTTTTCATCATGAATTTCGGTAATTTGGGTTTTCTTTTTCTTCATTAATTGGCTAAGGGTTTATCCATTTTGTTCTTTTTTCAAAGAACCAGCTTTTTGTTTCATCATTATTTTGAATTTTTGTTTCAATTTTATTAGTTTTGGCTCTGATTTTAATTATTTCCCGTCTCCTGCTTTTGGTGGACTTCTTTATTCTAGGGCTTTGAGATGAAAAGTTATTTATTTGGTGATTTTTCTATCCTTTAAATGAATGAGCTCAATGCACTGGACTTTCCTCTTAGCACTGCTGTCAGAGTGTCCCAGAGATATTCTGATACACTGTGTCAGTAGTTTCGTTTACCTCTAAGCACTTCTTTATTGCATTCCTGACTTCTTCAGCTATCCATTGGTCACTCAATAGTGTATTATTTAGTCTCCAGGTATTAAAGCATCTTCTTTTTTATTTTAAATTTTATCATTGATTTCTAATTTTATTCCATTATAATTTGATAAAATGCAAGGCATTATCTCTATTTTTTTATTAGCTGCTTTGCGGCCTAAGATATGGTGTATTTTTGAGAATGTTATGTGCTACTAGAAAAAAGTATATTCATTCGTTGATGGATGAAATAGTCTATATATGTCAAATCTAAGTTATTAATTATATATTTTAGTTCTATAGCTCTTTAGTTAGTTTTTATTTTGAAGATCTATTCAATTGGTGAGAGAGGTATGTTGAAGTCACTCAGTATTATTGTGTTGTGATCTATTTGATTCTTCAGATTTTGAAGGTTTGTACGTAGATGCTCCATTGCTTGGGGCTTAAATATTTGATTGTTATATATTATTCCCTTAAGCCGTATAAAATAGCCTTCCTTGTCCCTTCTGAAAAATTTTGACTTGAAGTCCACTGTATCAGATATGAGGATTAAAAACTCCTGCTTGTTTATGAAATCCATGTGAGTGGTAAGTTTTTTTTCCCTTACCTTACCTTCAGTCTGTGGCTGTCTTTGCCTTTGGGGTGAGTTTCTTGGAGACAGCATATTATTGGGTCTTGTTTTTTAATCTAGTCTGCCAATCTGCGTGTTTTGATTGATGATTTTAGGCCATTTACATTCAATGTTATTGTTGTGAAATTAATTTCTTTTTTGCCTGTCATTTTGAATTCTTTCTGGCTTTTAATTTGAAAAACCTTCTTTTGATTGACTCTTCTTCTAGTGTAATTCCTTCCTTTGTTGGCTTTATTTCTATTTTTTGTTTCTTCATGAAATATTTTGTTGTGAATGTTTTATAGTGCAGGCTTTTTAGCTGTGAATTCATTTAACTTTATCAGGGAATGTTTTTATTTCATTGTCAAATCTGAAGTTTAATTTTGCAGGGTATAGTCTCTTGGTTGACATCCATTTTTCTTTTACAATTTGATATGTTATTGCAATTTCTGAACTTTAAAGGTCTGGGTTGAAATATGAGCTGAGATCCAAACTGGTTTCCCTTTAAATGTGACTTGAGATTTTCCTCTGGCGGCCTTTAGAATTCTGCCCATAATCTGCATGTTAGGCATTTTCATAATAATGTGCTTTGGTGTGAGTCAGTTGTAATTTTGTAGATTTGTGGTCCTGCATGCTTCCTATATTTGATTTTCAATTTCATATTAAAGTTTGGGAAATTTTCAGAAATTATTTCATTGAAAAGATTATGCATTCCTTTGGTTTATATCTCCAAGTCTTTGTCTGACTGGACAAATCTTAACTTTGTTTTCATTTTATCCCACATTTCTTGGAAGGTTTTGTTCATGGTCTGTTAACATCTTTTTTTTTAATGGTTAACTTTATTTTTAAGATTATATATTTGTTCATTGCCTGACACTGACTTCTAACTGATCTAGTCTGCTGGTAATACTGTCCAATAAATTTTTGATTTAGTTAATTGATTCCTTCATTTTGAGGATTTCTGATTTTTTTTTCAGAATCTCTTTATTGAAGTGATCTTTTGCTTCCTGTATTTTCTCCTTTATATCTTTTACCTCAAAGATCAATTTAACTATCAACATTCTAAATTCCTTCTGACATTTCTTCATTGTTGTCAATAGAATCTGTTTTTCACACGTTTTGGTTTGTTTGAAGTGATTTGTACCCTTGACCTTTGATGTTGTTTGTATGTCTACCCATCTGTCAGTTGATTTTGAGCCAGTAGAGTTTTTATCTTTTGGAATTAATGCCCCTGAAGGTTTCTGCTGGGAGACAGACAATAATAACAACAGATACAAACAATTTATCACATTAAACCAAATAGCTCTTACAATGAAATCTACAATGTTGTTACAATACTCAGAAATGATATGATCAGTTTTGCTCATGTTAAAAACAGTAAGTTTACATAAGACTTCATAATTTTGCATGATGACCAGGGATAAGACAGAAGTGATGTAGAATGTAATGATTATAAAGGAGGAGGAAAAAAAGAGGTTAAAGTAAAGAGTGGAGGAGAGAACAATAGAGATTGGCTGTCAGTGGCAGATAAGAGAAAGACAGTTGATGAAAACTGATAAGTGGGAGAAAATGAATCCAAAAATCAAATCAATAAAAATAGAGAATAAAAAAGAAAAAAGGAAAAATACAGAAGCATAAGTTTTCAACAACATTGATATATACTAATCAAATATCTTAGTCCTCAAATATTGATCCATCAAAAATAACTGCCTTCAAATAAAATGGTATAAATGAGAAAAAGAAATATATATGAATATTATAAGTATCCAATTAAAGACAGCTCTCTAAGTGGATAAGAAGATGGGGCAGTAGAGAAGGGTTTGTAGACTCAAGAGGTTAGTGGGGCATACACAGAGGCAGCGTGTTTATAAGAGAACAAAAATATGTAAATAAAAGAATTAAAGAATGAAAGAACAATAGGATTTGTCTGTCAAGAAAAGAGAGAAGTAGAAACAAAGGAAAACAGTTGTGAAAGAGTCAATGGAAACTCAATACAAAATATACTTATAAAACCTAAATTTCCAAAAAACAAAACAAAACAAAACAAAATACAGAGCATGAAAAATTAGCTAACTAAAAGCGGAAACAGATATGTACAAATCTATAAATGTCCATCATTTTCCAATCAGTACACATTGAAAAACAAGTCAAGACCTAACAAAATATAGCAAAATTGTTTCTGCCCACTGTCTGGGTCAAACTGCCTTACCTTCTCTCGGCTCCCCTCGCAGCCGGATGGGGGGAGGCTGTGGAGGAGGCTCCAGCTTGACTTCCTGGGGCTGGTCTCTGGGTTCTGTGCGATGAGTTGTTGCAAGGGAAGCTCCCATGGGTCGCATTGGGTCTGGTGTTGCCCCTGGTTTAATTATGTGGGGAGCTTGGGGTGTTAGTGAATGGCTGTGCTTTTAGGACTGAATCCCCCTACTCCCTGCAGAGCGTCACCCCGGGAAGCAGGAGTTGGTCCTTCACTCGTTCTGCTTTTTGGGGGACACTGTTTTTTGGCTTCTAAAGATTGGGCCCAATCTCTCCCCCAGGTTCACTTTCTCCCTGCCGCTGGACCTGCAGGCTGCCAGCCGCCTGTTCCGCGGAGTGTGGGAGGGGAGCAGCTTTCTCTGGCCTCTCTGATCTGTACCCCCAGGCAACATGGTCTCAAGCCAGAGACTCTCCTGATTTGCTAAGCTCACTTGAGATCTCCTGGTTGGATTTGCCAGATTCACGTACAGGTTTCAGCCAGGAACTCGGGGATCTAAGTTCCCGGCCTGAGTTCCTGCCACTGTCTCAGGCAGGTACAAAGTGTTTCCATCTGGGGTTCCCGTGCAGGGCTGCAAACTGTGGCTTTTGTGTACCAGTGTGCTGGGCTGGATAGCCTCTGAGTCGGGCCGGGTGGGCTGCCCTTCTGATCTTGGGGTTCCCACGCCAAGACTCAGATTTTTTCAGACCTCGTATTCCCCTCCCGCCCTCCCGTCCTGAGCCCAGCTCCAGTTCTGTTCTTGAGCTTGTCTGATGCACCCCAGGTACCCAGACTTCAAGGCTCTCTGTCCAGTACTGAACACCAGTGGAGTGCTTTCCTCTTTCCCTCACCTCCCAGAGAAGTAGTTTGCATGGAGCTGTGAGAAAAGCCACTGCCTGCTAACCCGCCATCCTGTCATCCCACCCCATCCCTGGAGGCAGTCACCCATCATTCTGGGGAAGCGTGTGACTTTGGAGGCAATGTGAGTTCTCCTGTGCAGGCTTTAGCAGATCCAAACGTGCCCCACACAGCACGCTTCAGGCCTGGCCACCTCCCAGGGTGCGTCTGTCCATCCACACTCCCTTCATAGGACAGGAACTCTAAAGTGACTCCGTGCTGTCCCGGGTCACAGAGAGAGAAGCCTGGCCTTCTGACTCAGGCCTATGTGCCAGTGTCTGTCTCCGGCTGCCCACTGGGGACATGGGGGAGCCTGGTGTGCCAGTGTCTGTCTCCGGCGGGACATCGGGGAACCTGGGTGCCCTCCTTGGCAGTAAGTGTCTCAGGCCCCGCTGCCTTGGTGCCTTGTCGGGGCCATTGCAGAGTTTCCCAAAGGGTCCCTCCACGTGCAACTGTGATCCCTTTAGTTCTCCAGATTGAAAATGACCGGCCTGTGTTACTCGCCTGTGTCCCATTACCTCCCCACCCCAAAAAAAGCCCCACATGGTGTGATAAGAGGACACTGTGTGGACTCCCAACTCATCCGCCCTCCCTGTCCTCCAGCAAGGCTGGGCTCTTCCTCCTGCCCGCCCAGCATGCTTTTCTTGCCTCCTCCTCTGGACACTGTTGTCCCCCCCCCTTCTTGTCTGCTGCTGGACCATGGGGCTCATTTTGTCTTTGTCAGTTCCAGGGCTGCTTCACCTTTATCACTACCCTCGATCTCGGGCAGGCAGAGTGGAGGCACTGAATATCAGCCTCCCAGCACCTCTCCGAATGCTTGCTTGCCGTTCCTGGGATTGAGTTTTGCTTAAACGTGCACTGGCTTCATGACACTGGGAAATAACAGGAAAGACGAGGATCAGCATTCTGAGTGTGTGCTGTGTGTCGGAGATTGGCGTCTCTGTTTATATGCAACATTCACTCAGTTCTCACGAGGGCCTCCAGAGGTAGAGAATGTAATATCAAGTTTATGAGCTGTTCGACCCTAGAACAGCCCTGCCTCTGGTCCAGGTACTATTGTTTCCACCTGAAACAGAAGAGCAGGTGACAGTGCTACTGAATTAGGGGGCTGGGATGGCAACCCCTCCTTGAGAGCCTGCACCTTGCAGGGGCTTCGGCACATTGATTTCCGAGTCCTGAGCACCTACTCGGTAAATGTTTGTGACTAGAATTCGGTGGACATTGAAAGGGATCGTTTATGACAAATTGTGCCCATTGAGGCCCTTTCCTGACTTACGTTGGGAGGAGTGCAACTCTGCAGAAAAGGCACGCATTGCAACCTTTGCAGGTCCATCCACAGGCTGCCCTTAACTCCTGTGGGTTACTGCTCAAGTTCTGGCTCCTGATGATGAGAGGTGGTAGAAAGGATCACTTGATCCTTCCCAGGAACGGGGTGGCAGCAGTTTATGCTCTTAAGAGCTGTCTCTAATTTATGATAGAATTAGAAGGCTTTCTTGTTAATGTAACCCTGAGCTTGCTGTTCTATGTAAAAGACCATATTTTTATGCTGGATTCTTGATTGTAAGGTCAGGGAGAGGATACATGGAGTGTCAGGGCATGTGGCCCATGTGAAAAAAATTCGTAAGGACTGTCACCTGTGAACCTTTAATAATTTTGATCAAAAAATAGGGCAACTGCTGACAAAAGCATCATCCAATTGCTTGCAAAACTGGATTTTGCTGCCTCTGTTTGACTGGTTTGCTACCATTTCCCAGAGGGCTGCAGCAAGATACCGCACATGGGGAGCTAATCAGTGGGTCTGTGGTTCTCTTAGAAATGACAACCTCATTCTTTTTTTCTGGAAAATTTATGTGATAGGAAGATAAAGATGTGGCCCTAGAGTTGGGTGAAAGATGAGCTGTCAAGACAGATTGGATTTTCAGGCACACACAGGAGGTAACTGAGACTAAATTAAGGATGGGCTTCCTTACAGGTTTAAGAGGAATTAGAAAGTTGGACGTGGGGGAAGCTTGAGGGACAGGGGCTGGGAAGGGGGCGAGGGCCTTGCATGTCCTGCTCTTGGGAGGCTGGAGGCTAAGGGGATTGCAAACAGCCCCAAAGAGTCTCCTCAGCAAGCAAAGGGTGGACAGCAGATCAGTGGGTCCAAAATGTCAAGGAAAATGAGATTTGAAAACTGCACCATTATATGTGGTGAGAAGTCGTTTTCTGCTTTTCGGGTAAGCACAGAGGGCCTGTGACGAATCAACCTGACTTTTCCAGGATGCTTTTAAAAATAGAAAACCCAGGATTTATCTAGAGAATGGGATGAATAATGGATATATCACACATGCTCTAATTAGCGTAGGATCATTGCACTGTTTACATTAGGGACTTGAGGTCTTATTTAAAGAAGACGTAAAAATGCAGGGAGCTGGGTAAGTCACTTTTACACATGCGGAAGTAATCCTATTCAAAGAGAATGATGAGGAACAAATGTGACAGCATTAGTTAAGTTTTGAAGACAGGGTGAAGTCATCAGGCATCTTTATCATTGATTATACTTAGCTGATAAGGAATTCTGCCGTTAAGAAACAAAACATACACAAACATGAAACTCAAGAGTGCTGCTCACCAAAAATGAGTAATTTACACTAAAAAAATCTATTGAGTAGATCAGCGCCTCCAGTTACATCACATTGAAAACAGTATTTTTGCTTCTTCAGTGATAATAAAGGTGACAGCTCCTTGTGAGTGCTCACAGCTGATGAGCCACTGGGGGCTTTGCTGGCATTGAACACACCAATCTCAATGGAGGTGTTCGTGCTGCACCTCACTGAGACTGACCACAAAGATCAGGTGACCTTACTCCTCCTGCGTCTGGACCTCTGGGAATTCCTCCTTCCTAGGCCTACTCCGTAGCTGGTTTCCAATTCATAACAAGTTTATTTAGTTCCCTTGTCTCTGCTTGAATTGAAGCTATCCACAACCCACATCTTCACTTGTTAAAGTGGTTGATACTAATAACCATGAATAACGTCAGTCTAATCAAAACCACATTGTGGATGCCGCAGGAGGCAATCAAAAGTGAGGACAAACTTGATAATCCTATGGAAGTTTCCTTTCATAAAGAAATAATTGGAATACATCTGAATAGCAAATAATTGTCCTATTAAAAAGCACAGCTGGCTGGAGAGAGGAAAAAAGAAAACAATATAAGGGATTCATGCGAAAATTAACAGTGAGTGTTGAATTTCCTGGATTTTTCTTTCCAATTGCCTGACATGCTGTTTTCTTTTGGTCTCCTTATTTCCCACCTGGGGTCATTCTTTTCACTGCGAATGATACTTCCCTTTTAATCTTGCAGTTAATCAGTTTTGTAGAAATTCTAATTTTATGATTATTATAGGGTGGGACAAAATTCAAAAATGGGCCAAGCATGACAGAAGTTTTAATTTTTTTCAATCATCCACTTTGAGTGTCCTTGCTCCAAGTTATATATTCTCGAAGTCTGCCTTGGCTGCCCAAGAACCAGGAGCAACAGTTCACCTGGTGCTCCCACCTTAGTATCCTGAACTACAAAACTTACAAGCACTCTGTCTCCTGAATATTTGTATTGTGTAGTTCCCGCTCTGGTGAGTGATCTCGGGTCAATACTTGTTAACATGGTACACCATGAATCATACCAAGTAATGCATAAACATTCCCATTTTAGAAAAGGAACTCCAGAGAATTGTACCTTAGAAGAATAATTTTGGTCAAAGGAATCCTAGGCCTCTTGGCCACGGAAGTAAATAAAATCTCACACCCTAACCTCATATCACAGCACATATTTATTTGCAAGTGGCCACCCCATTGTGAAACCCTTCATGGACAAATGGGGAGTCTGTTGAAGATTTGTTACTTAGTCTTTTATCCTTTTGCAACCCCTAAGCAGAAGATAATAACATTTTGGCTTCTATCACTGGCAAACAATAGATGTTTGCTCCAGGAAGTTGGACGTTCTAATGATAAACATTCCAACATTTGAATTATAAATTGGTAGCCTGCCTGGCATGGTGGATAGTGCCAGCTGGCTTATCTTGAGCCCATGACATTTGATTGTCTTTTGCCTTCCTTTGAAAAAGTTATCTCTTAGCTGTCTGTCTTATAAAGTGAAAATAAATAGCCGTGGTTCAATGTTGCATTGTAATGTATTGTTTTTCTCAGCGAGTCATCGTGAAACTCATGAAGGATACAAGGATGGAGCATGATGTCCGACAGGACCTTTAAGATGTTAAGCTTAAAGCTGATTTACTGAGACTGAATAGTTTACTGCATTAACTTTCCATTTTTCAGCACCTTAAATATCCTCTTGTCTAACAAGTGAAGTGGTTTCTGTGCATTGCACCTAAAGTTTTCTCCATAGCCCCAGAGCTTGCTTTGAAGAACAAGAGCCCTGTGTAGATAGAGGACGATGAATAGTGAGGCGAGTGAGACTTGGGGATGGGAGATTTTTGTCAGGTTGCTCATTTACTTGTTGAGTATAGTTGCTTTTACTAAAGATGGAATGAAAGGGCATTCTGAGTCAGATAACTGTGCTTGAGCTTCGTGAATCAGGCAGGAAGCAAAGGATAGATGTCCCTGAAATCAATTCAGCGTGATTATTTGCTAAGTTTTCATGAATACTAAAAGCAAAAGGTTGGCTAACATAAAAAATGCAGTGCAGTGCCTCCCTCAGGGGCTGGGCACTGGTGAGGTCTGCATTATTGCTTTTTTGATCTTCCATTTATCCTGTTCTGCATATGAATGGAATATACTTTGAGATTTAGTTTAAAATTAAAGAAAATTAATGATCCCCTTTGAAAATCGGGCTCTGCTATGTGATTACTCTTCAAGAAAGCTATGAAACAGAAACGTTCAAACTTTAATTAGGCATCCACCATTCTCTTTCTCACTCTTAAATTATTTCATAGATTTTCCGAGGGTGACCAACCTTGACTGTTGATGTCCAGCGGTGCTTTGGAGATACAGACCAGATTGACTCTAGGGATGACTTGGTGTGTTATGTGGAGAGTTGACCTTGCTGTGTAGACCACAAGGTAAAAACCAAGGTGCTGAGGATGGAGCAGAGTGGTATGGCTCTTACATGTAGGAGGTCCTGGGTTCCATCCCCAGCACTTAAAAAAAAAAAAATCCAGAAAAGCTTAGATCCAAGGAAATCTAATGTGTGCTGGGTGAGTCTTTCAAAAACCTGAGGTTATTTAATCATTTTGCCAAGTAGCAGACTTGAGTGGTTCCCTAACTACAACTGCTGTGAACTGCAGCATATTGAACATAATGGAAGAAATATGCAAAAAACGGTCTTTTGCATGTATAAAAGATAATAATAGAACAAGTTGCTAGGTAGAAATGTACTTACATTTACATTTTCGGATATTTAAAAAAAAACTTGACTACTTACAAGTCAGGGGAACTTGCATTCCCCTTACAATGGTGGGGAATTTTGGCAATCCATTTTTTTCTTTTTTAAATAATGACATGAATGGGGCATGTCATTGGCCAAGGAGATGGACACAGTGACAGTATGGTGTAAGTGAAGCATGGTATTTTTACTTCACTGGTGATAAGTCAGGAGGACTGGCTCAGCTCTGCACTACAGCCTGGGGTGTACGTGTTAGGGAGGAACCTGCTGAGGCTGACCGTGTCTCTGATCTTCACTGAGGAAGGAGTTTGTGGCAGAGCATGAGGGTGACCCAAGACCAGGTTGAGAAACTTGCCTCTCCATTTACAGCCTCCTCTCCAAACCTTGCCGCCTCATCTGTTTTTATTAGTGGAGATATTAATCTGTGCCTTACAAAGGGCTAAAGGTGACACTGGGTCATTGCCAGGATGAGGCAACTGTTGGGAGCTGGGAAGGAAGGTCCTTGTACTAAGTCGCTCACCCTGGTGGGGCGTTTCCCCACCGTGACTCTCAAGTGCAGCACATGAGGTCTTTGTGTGCTTCCCACCTGCATGGTGGAGGTTCTGAAATGTGGAAATATTGTTTAGAAACATTTTCTCTGACAAATTCTGTTGAGTATACTTAAATCACGGAGGGAGGTGATTCTACAGAGTGTGGGTGAAGCTCAATGATTAATAGTTGAGAAAAATCTTTCCTGTAGCCAAACTGGTTTACCACTATCTTAAGTAACACCATACTCTGCTGTCTTGGCTGCTTCTGGCCCTCCAGGATCGTTTCTATTTTTGTTTGTGTGGAAGGAGGTCCTTTAATTTAGCACCCAATTACATGTATCTCTTAAAAAAGACTTCCCTGGGGATCTCGGTGACCTTTGGTGAATGTGTCATTTGCTGGTTCATGGTGTTACCACCATGTATATATGTCTGTCTGTCTTCAAATGGATTATGAATTCTTTTTGGGAAAAAATAGATACTGTACTTGAGCTATTTGAAAACAATACTGGAGATTATGACCGGAAGGCTACACAAGTACGAAGTTCTGTGGTAGGAACTATTTGGGAACAAAAGGTTTAATTGGTCAGAGGAAGAAAGAATTTAAAAACTCAGTTATTTGATGGAAAGAAGTTTTAAAAGTCGATTTAAAGTTTGGTGAATTTGAGAATAAGGAGGCAAAGTATTGACTGAAAACCACAAATGTATGACCAAGAGTTTTTAGAGGAAAAATAAAAAATAAGTTTTTTTTTAATAAAAGAAAAACTGAGAGTATAATTAGATCATTAATGAAAGAGATCTGGTGGAACTCTTTTAGTTGCTATGTTTTACACAACATAAGTTCTGCATTTTTCAGATAACTAATAGTCTCTCTCTCCAAACTATACACTCACCTTTATCTATAGATGAATTTTCTCCCCATACCAAAATGTTCTCCTTTTGATGGCTGCATTTGGTGTGATTAAGTGAGGTCCCATGAAAGAAAGAAATGTAGGATAGTTACTTGATTTCCTATTTCAGTGTAATCTTCTTACTTTCTTACCTCTTAGAACTAAACTCAAGATAATGGAGACCTTGAAGGGATGTCATTAGAATTAGCAGCTCCTGTTCTAAATCTCCTTAATGGGGCTAGCTTTTGCTTAGCATGTTTCTTTTATTTTCCTCATTTTTTCAGAAAATACTTAGACAATTTGCTTTTTCGTGCTATAGAGATCAGCGTTACATAAAAATGAAATTACTGACATTATTCTTTCTCTGTCTCTTTAATATCACTTTACTGTTGTGGGTTGACTTGTGATGTTTTTCCAGAGGAATTTTCTATTATAGTGCATTTAGACACAGCATGGTTTCTTGGTGCCCAGACAACAATGGTTGTTGCTCATCTTTAGGCCACAGGGAAGACATAGGAGGCAGGTGAATTCCCTTTATAGACCAGGAAGCTGTGTTCAATCACATTGGCTTTTTGTAGACTTGGATTTTTAAAGAATTGTTATTAACTAATTTGAATGAAAAGAAAGAATTCTGAACTTTAGAGTCTGCCTACTTTGTCATCCAGCTTCGGCAATCTCACCCTTGTTCATAATTTAAATGCAGTGACCTAGAAAACAGGCTTTCAAAGATCTGAACATAACTTTAGATCCAGTTCTTCACCCCTTACCCTCCCTGGCCTGCCTGCAGCAGGGTTCTGCCAGGCTGATTTAGCCACAGTCTTGCTTATCTCTATCCCTTCCTCTGCGATGTCCACCCCGACCCCACTCTGCTCCTTGGCTGACTCCCCACTGACCCACGCTATGTTTAGAGCTGAGCCTCGTTCTGAGATGAGGTCTCTATCTCTATTCCAATAGCTCTTAAAGAGAACTTGACTGTGCAGCTCTTGTTCTGTCAGACACCATTCCTGTTTCTAGGATCTCCATCAGTGTATACATTAGCAAACAGTTGAACCTAGTGTTCTCTTTCCTATCTTTGAGAAAAAAAGGACTTTATATCCACAGTCTGAGAATAAGCGTAATATTTACAGAGATTTCAGTATAAGGCAGAAGAATAATAAGGCAGAAGAAAGAAAATGAGAAGTGATAACTTTACATCCCGGTGATGATTAATTTGTATGTGGGATGTGTCATTAATTGCTGCATTATGTCAGTCAAAATATTTCGTATCTATTAATTCCATTTGTATGCTAAAAGATAAATATCCTAGGAAGAGGGAAACTGCAGATGCCATGTTAGGGACCCAGTTTATTTAATTAATGTGTTTATTTGCTACTGGGGATTTAACCCACAGGCACTTTATCACTGAGTTGCATCTCCAGTTCTTTTTATTTAGTATTTTGAGTTGGGGTCTTGGTAAGTTGGTGGGGGTCTTGCTAAGTGGCCCCAGCTGGCCTTGAACTCATGATCCTCCTGTCTCAGCTTCTGAAATCACTGAGTTTACAGGTGTGTACCACCACATCCCACCCCCAGTTTATTTTTATTCACCTTCTTCAGCATCCAGGCAAGTACCAAGCACAGAATAGGTAATAGGTAAATATTTCTTAAATAAACAAATGAATAAAAATAGAATAATCCATTTAAAAATAAAGTTGGGTAAACTGAGCTCTTCAGAAGGAAACTCATTGAAATGCTCTAACCTTTCCACTATTGTCTTAAGCAGAAAAAGCAAAAAAGGGCATCAAAGCAAGACCAAAGGAAAAGAGCAGCCTACATAGGCTAGCAGAGGAGTTGGTACTGGCCTGCGCCTGCCCCAAGGTTCCCAGAGCCTTGGTCTCTCTAGCCCACGCACATTTTCTCTTTTGTAGAAGCAGTTAACTAAGAAAATGGAGATGCATGTTCAATTGAAGGAAACCTCTGAGCTGGTAGAAGCATGCTAATTAGGCAGATAACAGCAACTTCTAGGAGTCTCACTGCTTCCCTTTCCTGCAGAGTATTGATCTAAAGCTGGAGGTCTGGACGTGTCCTCAATTACGCTCACAGTGACTATGGCAGCATTACTGGGGGCCACAGAATGGTCACTTACCATCATTCCTCATGCCTTTAGCTTACCAGATACCAGTGCTTTCTTGGCTTGTTTAAAAGAAAAAAACAACAACAACAATGAAAAAACAGTCCCTTCTGTTGGTCCTTGTACCTGGGCTGGTGCTGCCCACTAGAACCTTCTGAACTAATAGAATAGTTCTGTACCTCCACTGTCCAATAGGGTGCATACAAGCTACATGGGCTTTTGGGCCCTTAAAGTGTGGCTGGTGCAATTGAGGAGCAAGACATTTAATCTAACTTAACTAGAATTGGAATTTAAAGCATCACCTTGGCTAGTGGCTCCCATATTGGACATGATAGCTCCAGGCTATAGCCACAGTGTTCTGTGATGGTAAGAGCACAGGTTTGGGGGTTAGGTAAAGTCAGGGTTCATGCCCAGAGAGTGTATTTATAAATCCCTGGAACTTTTCCAAATCCATGAGCTTGTTTAGGCAAAATGAGTAAATAACACTACTTTAGGGAAGTATGAGAATTAACTGGCATGTTAATAAATATACATATATATTTGTGGGGGGGGGCAGAGGGGGTAGGTGGATGGATGTCTGGAACAGCTATTGTAGTACATTAGCCATCAAAGTTCTCTCACTTCCTGAATGTATTGCAGATAAAATAATTACAATTTGTCAAGGAGTTACTCTGGGCCAAATGATGCTAAACACCTTATATTCTTTAAGCATAACAACCAGTGTGATATGTGGGTGGAGCCTGGATTCGAGCCCAAGGCTGGATCCCAACCAATATTTATTTACCTAACTTCAACTTTAGCTCTTTGTATCTGGGAAGAATGACCCCTGCTTCTGTTTGACCTTACCTGGCAGAATACCAAATGGATTTACCATTGGATTGGCTTATTTTGAGCAGAATGCATTTGTGTGTGATAAAGAAGACGGCATGGTATAAGGGTAGCAGTTTGTTCGCTGGAGAGTCTCAGTATAGCAGTGTCTCCTTTTTCAGAAGCACATAGGCTCCCAGAGCATTGTGCATGATTGCTTTTAAAAAGGTGTTGGAAGACTGGAATCTAAACTTGAAATGATGCATAGCACCTTGGACAGACAGCAGTGCAAGGGCCTTATCAAAAACAAAGAAAGTCTCAGGGTACATTTCAGTGTATCAACTTGCAAAAACCACTTCTGAACACCAGTATCATTGTCTGCTGTCTTTGGCTACAGACATCTGCATCAATTTTTGGTTATTTTTGTGGTCATTTTTTGATTCCTAATATAATAATGCAGGTACTCTGATAGAAGAGGGGCCAAAACTGCGGCAGTTGTACAGAACCTGAGAGATGGCTGGGCTTAGTCTGGGGAAGTGCATAATGCCTTTTCACCTTGTGGGACGGACGTTGGGAGCAGGGACACAGCTTCCTGGTGTCCCCAGCAGAGGTACGTGATGGGTCCTGGTTCTGACTACTGGCTCTGGGTTCATGTGGGCTTCCTATTAGGTGGGACACCAGTGCCCACCTGGACCCTGCAAGTGGGTCTATGTTTGGTTCCTTTCTTTTTTGTCCTGTTTCTTAAGGGCCCGTCACTGCTCTGGATGCTGAATGCTTTATTGATATGAGAATGAAAGGGGGCTCCTTCTAGCGCTGGAGGGGAGGTGTCCTTGTCAAAACCCGAACAAACCTCCTAGATGAGTGGTCCTGCTCTTAAAGATGTATTGGTAAGAACCGCCTAAGAGCCACTCCTCTGAACCTAGTCATTATTTTTGGCAGACATTCTCCAAATATAACTGGCATAGAGCTAAAACCCTAGATATAGGAGGAAGTTAACTCTTTTATTTACTTGGGATTAAATTTTTTTTATCCAATTTTTTTTTGAGATATATCAGAAAGCTTTCTTTGTTAAAATTAAATGTCCTTTGGGTGCAACATTGAAAAAGTTTTAAATGGTTGAAGTAATTTGTGATACCTGCTTTAAAAATTCTCTAGGATGAGATATTTATTTATATGCTCTGTAGAGCAGAACTTGGAGAAGAAGTGCATGAAGTACTTTTTACTGAGAAAACGGGACCCTCTCTGCCAACCTTGCGTCGATCTGCCTGCATGCAGTGTTAGTTTTCTACTTGGCCATAAATACTTTTAATAGAGGATTAAAATCCTAGTCTTTATTTTGTGCTCAAAATATGAGCCCTTCTCTTCTTGCCAGGCAGTGTAATTATCCGTAAGCTTTTCCCAAGGAACTTGAACTCAACGAACTTCCTGAGTTTGGAACATTCCTTCAAGATTAGTTGACATATATACAAAAATCTATTCTTTCTACTGTTACAAATTTTACTCTTAGATCCAGTGAGACCACTAGAGAGCCACATGTTGGGATAGTCAGACAATAAGCTTTGACCTTTTCGTTTAAATGACGTTTACAACTTTCCTTTATCATACGCATGTGAAGATGCTGTCAAAGCAACCCCATCAGGATGTTTGTGGCAGGGCTGGTGTCATGGACCCTGCACTCTACACAGCATGTCCTCGTGGGGCCCTGTGGCTCTTTATATCTGAGCAATCCTACAGATTTCCTGGATGTTTGTATGTTATTTTTAAACTATGCCCTGCATAATGCTTCTCTGAACAAGTCCAGTAACTGGTACACAGGAAAACTTTCTGTACCTTTGTATGCAGTCAGCACAGTTATGAAAAAAAAAAAATTTTTGTTTTAATCCTGTATGTGTCAACATTTCTTAACACTGTGTGTGTGTGTGTGTGTGTGTGTGTGTGTGTGTGTGTGTGACACTTCCGTCAAGATCCAACAGAACAGCTTTAAGCAGATAAGAATTGAGAAACACTGTTGAAGTTTTATATTTCTTTTTACTTTGTCTTGATTGCCAAGAGGTTCAAAGTGAAACTTGCACATTTTTAAGCTTAAATTCCCCTTTGTGGACCTCACTGGGTGGCCAGTGACATCCTGTGAAAAGTGAAAATCCACTTCATCCCGCTTACCTGTGAGCAGCAGCAAAGCCTCTGCTGCTGGGCTCCCTGGTCCTAGGAGCGTGGATTCTGCAATTCCTCTGTGTGTGTGTGTGTGGGGGGGGGGGCTCCAGCAACCCACATTGAGGGCAGGTCGGAGACCCCTCAGCCTGCCTCCCAGGTCTCCTACTTCTACGGCTTTACTGTCAAGGCTGCTCCAGGAGCCCGAGCCTTGATGCTCCCTGCACTCTGACACCCGAAGCCACCTTCTAATGACCTTTATTGCCATCATCTAATCCCCCCTTGACTTCTCTCTCCTTAAAGTCCCCAACTTATTTATTATTGCCTTCTTTCTTATGCATAGGTCTGAAAGCTGACTTAAGTCCTCCATGTAGTGAGATGACGGTGTAAATGACTGATTATTTTTTGGAATTAATTTAAAAAATGGCTTACTCCCTTTTTAACAATTGAAGGGATGCAGTCAGGTGGCAGTGGGATGGCCCCCTTGCTGGGCTAGGCGAGGAGCATTGGTGGGTCACTTTGGAGAATGGAGGTACTAGTGCAAGTAGGTGAGCCCGGGCTCTGGCATAAGAAGGTGCTTCCTGGTCTGTGGGATCTCAGCAGAAATCTTAGCTCTGGGCCACCTGCTGTGCCAGCTGGGTCACAGCCAACTGGGAGAAACGTGGCCTGCCAGCGTTGGCATCTTGGGCTCCGCAGTTTATCAGCTCCTTCCAGCCTGTGTGGGTGTGCCGTGCTGATCTCGGAGAAGCTCTGCTCCCATCTGTGTGGGCACCGTTGCTGGGCTTCCCTCCCAGGTCTCAGTTGTACTATGGCGCTGACTCCAACTTCTCTACTGTGTTTGGGGAGAAGTTCCTTGAGTACATCATTGATCAGAAAACTCCACCAATGGGAAGATATCGGTCTATGCTGGGTATTTCCAAATGACGGCATGGAACGCGTTGAGAATGAACATTTAATTAGTGAGGGCAGTTCTGTCTCTAAGTTGTTTGATTAAAAAAAAAAAAAGCACTATGGACATATTTTGTATCCTGATGCTCCATATTTTCTTTGATTCGATTTGTCAACATCCATTTGTCTTTTTCAAAACTGAAGTAGAAAATTGATAAAAAATCTGTCTTGCACTAGCATGAACACACCTGCTTGTTTGAGTGAGGTTGCTTCATTGTCCCTCCCCAATTCCTCCTGACCTCACACCAATAATAGTTGTGAAACATCCCTTTCATCTCCTTATCTACAGCCTAAAACCCGTATGGCTCCTGTCACCTACAGGTGAAGATCTGACACTGTCACTGGGGGTTTCCAGGCCTCCTCCTGCTTTTTAGCCTTGTTTTTATTAGTCCTTCTTTTCAGAACCCATTTCCTCCATGTGTTTGCTTTGAATGTGTCCCAGTACAGTCCCACTGTGCATAATAATGGTACTAATGGTGGCGATTGCAATATTAGAAGTGGTGAAAATCATGGTGGTTCCACAGGAGGGTTTGAACCATGTAACTTTTCTCCTTTTTCTAAATAGTTGTACTTATCTCCTTTCTGCACCTTTCCCGGTGTCACCGCAGGGCCCTTCAGATCTTTCCCCTTGTTAATCCTTCTGGATCACTGTCTAGAAATGCAGTCTTCTATGAGCTACTTCAAGTCTTGCTTTTCAACCCCAGATGACCACGCCTGTTGCAACTTCTGCGTTTGGCTACCTTCTTTGGTGTTGCAGAAGAGCTTATGGGAGTGACTGATGGACTGGTCCCTCCTGCAAATCTTCTGCAAGATTTGGAGGACAAGGAGGTGTGGATTATATGTAGAAAATGCATTGATATGCTCAACACATACATGCACACACAAATAAGGAACAACAAATACTTGCAAGCAAAGGGCAGGTATGATTGCTTACCTTCTGTCACAGAAGCCATGGGAATGATTTCTCTCTCTCTCCATCCTCCTCCCAGATCTCCATGTTGATGGAATACTGCCTTGACAGGACTCTGCAAAGTGGGGACAGTGAACTGAAGTGTACTAACATCGTTCCAGTCTATTGTGCATTCTTACAAGAGGCAGAATTTGTAGTGATGGATTGTAATTGCAACTTTATTTTTAATTTTAGAGGATATATGCTCTTAGTTTTATGCTTTTTGATATTGGCAGAACTATGCCAGAGCATATTATACTAATGATAATGGCAAAATTCATGGTGATAAAATAAGGATGCAAATAAGAATTTAATCTATTAGATAATCTAAAAATTTACATTCAATTTGCAATGAAATGAAGAGAAATTTACTATCCTATGCTTAATTGTTTGGCTCATGTTTTCACTGGATAGAGGCTATGTGATTTTTTTTTCCTGAGGGCTGCTGGGGATTTCTGGGAATGGTGTGGAGAAATACTTGGCACTGAGTGTAATATAGAACTCCTGGGGGATTGGCTGCATCAGCAAGATACCCAGTCCCTCTGGCTGTAGCTACACCTGTGCATCATCAATTTGGGAAAAACATGGATCTCATCTTGGGATTCAACCTACTTTTGGTTTATGGAAAATTTCCAAAAGGAACTTGAAATAAGTACCACCTAATTATGACAACATGTTAATTTTCCTTGACAATCTTTGGTTTTGACTTGTTCTTATTTATTTTAGAAAAAGTTGAATGGCAATTTTAGGTGCCATGTGTGGTATGTGTGCATGTGATACCAAGTGTGCTAAAAAGAACTTGCATTGGCCCGCTGGCCAGTGATGGAGAAGGTCGGTGCAGACACTGATCAAGCAACACCTTGCATGAACCCCATTTTCCCTAGTCATGTAGGATGGTTAAATCGGGGCATATGAGGTTCTGTGTTTTTCTGAATTTTACAACATCAGCAGCCTGTCCCTGTGTACCTGAGAGCCTTTGGGAAGCAGTTCTGTGTGATGTTCTGCCGCATGCTGGATTCCTACAGTGCCTTTGTAACTTTGTCTCAAGGGAGGAGAAAACTCATAGGGTTCAGGTAGAGCCTCCATTTAGCCCTGGAATATGGGAGTGAACTATAAAATTTTGGATATAACCCCTCCTCATTACTTTATAATTGTGTAGTTATTACTATTTTTCATTTAAGTCTTTCATGCAGTATATTTTGTGGAGACCACTTTAATGGTACCAAATGTTGGGATGTGGGACTCTGGGAGTTCTTCCTTGGTAGGGATAGCAGCTTTTGTTTTTCTTTTTGTCTCTTGGAGACTTCATAGTTAGCTGGATAGTTGTTGATGAGAAACCAATGCCAGAATTATGGGGAATAAATGCAAGATCAATAGAACATCCCCATATTTTACACATCACAATAACAATTTTACTATTTTTCCATTGTAATGGAATCGCCCAAAACACTTATTTATGTATTGTGGGGTGTGTGTGACTTTAGAGAAGAAATCAGACTTGTGTATGAAATTTAGTGTAGGAAATATTGATGAAAATTAGAGAAATGAGGAATAACACACACACACTTTTGGACCTCTGAAGAGGGAGAGATGACTTAAACATAGCTATTGGGTCCTAAGGGAGAGTCAGTGTGCTCTGCTGGGCTTTGGAGGGAGACGTTATCTGAACGCAATGTACGGTGGGGGCAGACGTTGAGAAGACCCACAGGCACCATGAGTTTTCTTTCCTATATGTGGCAGGTCAAGAAAGCTCATTTGGATTTTCTAAAGCTTTCTCTGTCTTAAGTATGAAGTTAACTCAACATAATCAGGTATGATAGACAAGGAGGCTAAAGAAAATATGTATTCCTGCTTTTAGGAAGAATTCACAAAACTGAACCTTGCCTCTCACATGGTTCTGGTGCACATCTGGGCATCAGTGTCCAACAAAATAAGTATGTGCTGTTGGGGGGAACCTTAAAACTCAGGCTCGTGTTTTTCTGTGCAGGGACCTGAATTTGGGCAACATGTTTTCCTCTCTGCCCCTCATTCACTTCCTCCCGTAGAAGGGGAGTAGGTTCCTTCCCCGCCTGATGAGGAGGAGGAACTAGCCATGCTTCGCTCCCTGTGATGGCTTCCTTACTCTCTTCTAGAATTGTCTGCCTGTCCAAAGTGTGTGTGTTCATCTGCTGCGTAGTGCCAGATGGCTGAGGAGCAAATCTTCCCTTTGCTAACTGCTAACTCTGTAATTTTGACAAAGTCTCTCAAGTTTTTGATCCTTGTTTTGTTCCTTTTTTGTCTACTTGGGTGTTGTTTGAAAGAGGCTTTTAATTAGTTGAATACAATGGAGCAATTTGGAAAAATAAAGAGTAAACACAAGACATACTACCCCTCACCTCCAAAGGCAAATGGCAGCCCATCCAGGAGTCAGTGTCCTTGTGGGGTGGTATGAAGATAGGGGAGTCACACATTCTACTCCAAAAAGGTGTTTGACCTGAAGGACACTTAATCAATATTTGTTGCATGAAACAACACACAAGTTTCAAACCATGCATTCCTTCTTTCAACTAAGAGGTTGTGCTAAACACCTCTTTCCCTCCGCTGTTAGACGCATACCCATACCATTCATGCACATGTGCACATCACCTGTGGGGACTTATTGTGAATCCTATCTCCTTGGAGCTATTTCTTATTAAATAATTTATAGCACATATGCTTTCTGAAGATAGCTGGCTAGTAAGTCCTTTTTCCCATTTATAAGCATTGTTAAGAACATGCTTTTTAAATACTAATTTTAAATTTGTATTTAAAAAGCATATTTATGAACCACTAGTGTCTTATGAATTACATTTGACATGACTTGCTTCATAATCCAAATACAGTGTGTTTAATAGGTGGCAACGTCTTACACAACCACTGTTGAGTCAAAGGTCCTGGAGAGGAGAATGGCTTACTGGAAGTGTGCTTTTTTCTTTTGTCTTTTTTTGTAATCACTGTGACCAAAATACCCCAGAAGAACAACTTAGAGGAGGGAAAGTTTATTTGGGGCTCACAGTTTCAGAGGTCTCAGTCCGTAAAGGGCTGAATCCATTACTCTGGCCCCAGGTGGGGCAGCACATGATGGTGGAAGGACCCAGTGGAAGAAGGCTGCTTGGATGTGGGTGTCAGAAAGCAGAGGGAAAGGGAAGGCCCCTCCAAAAATTGACCCTTCCAGGTCATGCTCCCAGTGACCCACCTCCTCCAGGTCCTCCCACCTGCTCACACCCAGTCCATTCAAAGTGAGGTGGACTAAGTAGGTCACAACGATCACAATCCAGTCATTTGACCTTCAAGCATTTCTGCATTAACAGTAGCTTTTGGGGAAACTACTCTCCAAACCACAAGAGGAGGTTCTATACCAACCTGGTAAAGAGGAAGCTGCACACAAACTTTATTTCCTACTTATGTTACAATCGTGGCTTTTTATAAGATCCAAACTCAGCATCCCAGGTGCCTTAGATTTCATATTCTTCAATATGACACAGGGTAGCCAGATGCATGTCAATATGAAGCTCTAGAAATCTTTCCTTAAAATGACTAATAATTAGGAAGTAACATTTATCACTTGGGTTGATGTTGAAGAAACCTGGAGAATGGTTTAAAAATTTTCCAGTCACTCCTTATTAATTTTATTTAGTCATCTGCCTTTTAATTTCATTTTGAAGACACATAATATGGTAGATTTTCTACTTGGATGCAATGTACAACAAGCAAATAATTCTTGAGTAACTGAGGAACAAGGAGGATTGGAAAGAGTTAGAAGGATGTAAGTAGGAAGGCCACGGGCTTAGGAAAGAAAATCCAAGTATTTAAATCGTGCTTATAATTAGGTCATATAGTTTAATAACTTTAAATGGTAATGTTCAGATTTGTGGTCAAATAGAGAAAATGAATAAAATTTACTCAGTCTCTTCCTCCAAGGTGGGAAGGCAATGCCATGTATTCTTCTATCTCCAGAGATAAACATGGCACAAAGCTCCATAATTGCTTCCATTCCTGGTGAGCTCACTGGGCTTCAGCTACTTGGGGAGATGCTTGGGAAGCACGGATGCTTCCGGTCTCACAAGAGCTGAGTGTGGCAGGGGATGTGTTGGCTCTGGCTTTTTAAATGTGAATAAGGCATTCAATAAATAAATTGGAAAGCATCATCTCAACAATAGAAATAAGTGTTACTAGACATTTTGCTGCGCTAGATCCATGACATTTGGGAAAAAATTTTCACAAGAATGTTGGAAATACCCATATTTGCTTATTTAACAAATACAAGTGTGATGTTTTGAGGACAACACTAATTTGGGAGACCCCAGCTGGAGGTGGGTTTGGTTGGCCCCCTCCTGGACCCCCATGGACACACCCATGTACCCAGCTGTGGGTGTGACTCCAGGTCAGAAATGTGGCAGCCTGGAAATGCGTGAATAAAAAGTCCTTCTGGGGGTGGGGGGTGCTTATGGAAAAATGAAATTACAGATATTTGATTTAAGGAGACCCACATATGATCTCTTTTATGTATTTGGATAATATGCAGATTAACTTCTGGCATTTTCTCAATATTATGTGTGATTTGCCAGGCCATGAAATGAATTATTTGGAAGATTGACTAGATATTTGATTTTGTTAAGGAATTATTATTAATTTTTACGTGGTCTATTGATATTGCTATAATGTCCTGAGAAGTCATATACTGGAGAATTGATAGATGCAATGATGTGTTGTCAGAGTATTGCCTCAAAAAAATATGAGAGTGTCATAGTAAGTGGTAATATGGATTAGTAAGTTTGGTAATGTGTTAAAAATCACTGAAGCCAGATGATGGGAATTGGACAATTTCTTATACAATTCACAGCACGAAAACTCTTTATAAATTTAACTTGTACTGATTTAATGGTAGTCGTGATATGGGTATATTTTAACTTACTTAATCATTTATCACTTTGAGATACTTTACAGTGTTATGGTTTAGATAGGAGGTGTCCCCCAAAAGCTCATGTGTGAGACAGTGCAAGAATTTTCAGAGGTGAAACGATTAGACTATGAGAGCTGAAACCTGATCAGCAGATTGATTCACTGATATAGATTAACTGGGATGCAAGTGTTGGCTGAGGAAGCGGGTCACCATGCCTTTGGAGTTCATGTTTGTCTTTGGTGAGCATAGCTCTCTCTGCTTCCAGATTCTGGTTGTGCTATGTCCTCAGCTCCCTTCCTCCGCCACCACCCTTCCTCCCACCACCACCACCCTTCCTCCCTCCCACCACCACCCTTCCTCCCACCATCACCCTTCCACCATGATGTCTTACTTCACCTTGGTCCAAAGCTCTGGAGTTAGCCAACAATGAGCTGAACCTCTGAAACTATGAGCTGAGATAAACTTTTCCTCCTCTACATTGTTCTTGTCAGGTTGTCATTTGGTCATAGCGAAGCAAAGTTGACTAAAACATAATTTTTTCGAATTATTCAAGATCATAAATGATATAGTAATTATCATTTCTTTTTGTTTATGAAATTGTGTCCACATTTAAAAAGATTTTCCTTGTAAGCCATCTGGGATGTGATATCACTACACCAACGAAAGTGATCATTTAAAAGTAATGTGCCAATCATTTCCCAGGGAGGCCGGATGCATGAGGGTGTTAGGGCCACCTCTTACTATCAGCATTGCCCACCGTCATTAAATGTGTCTTAACTTGACATATCATTTTATTAAAAATAGTTGAGAAATAGCTACTTCTTGAAATACATCATACTTATTCTGGTTGTAGAAAACTTGGAAAGTGCAGAAATATCCCCATTGTAAGAGGTGACCACTGTCGAAATGTGCATGTCTCACAGCAGTCTTTCTCCAAACACTGTGGAATGTCCTCTGCTCCTCAGTTATAATGATAGCTGGAGGCGTTATACAACTTTATTTTGACACATTTTTTCAGTATAGATGTAGAAGTTTCACATCTATTATTTAGCACTGTGATGTCAAATAAAGTTAGAGAGAAGTTGGGGCAAAAAGATAAATTTGAAAAAGACTGTAGTTACTGAGATGGAAGGTGACAGAGGAACTTCCCTGCACGGTGGCAGGGTGGAGGGAATGGAGGAGAGCAGGGAGTCTGGGTGGGCTGTCCTATGAGCATCTCACTTTCTCTCTGCCTTGCCAAAGTGAGGGTCTCACCTGAGATGGACAGATGGTGAGGCTCACTGTTGGAGCAAGATTCTTCAGAAAATTGCTGAGACTTCCCAACTTCCCTGCAGGGCTGTGCCCTCCTTTGAGGTTCAGCAGCCCCAGGGTGCTCCTGGACCCCCATATTTTGTACTTTCCTGAGTGACTACTGTGGAGTCTGTTGGCCCCACTTCTCAAAATACTGTTTTCTTTCATGTAAAATATATATAATGCAAGCTCTTGGGGAAAAAAATAAACCCTCACAGGAGCAGGATACAATGAAAGAGATTATGCCTAGATTTATATGCTACTTTTTCATAACATTATACCATGAGAAACTATAAGCATATTTTCTATATCCTTAGACTTCTTAAGTGCCATTACTGTGGTTGCAAGGGATGACGCGTCCTAGGTGTGTCACCATCCCATCAGCGGAACGTCCTACTCCATCATCCAATTAGACCTCCCTGCCTTGGCCTTGGAGGCCAGCCTCTTCCCCGGCTGCCTTCTGCACTCGGGCTGTGCATGCTGACTTTCTGCACCTCCCCCAGTATTTCAAGATTTCAGTGACCTACCTCAAGGGAGGGTCTTGCTTTTCCATAATGGGAATGGAAGTCACAGTCTGGAAAGATAAGAGAAGGCGACTCCCTGTGGGGAAAATGTGACAATGAGGTAAAAGACCTTGGAGGAGCTGAACAAATCCACTACTTCTCTTCTCTCCCCTCCCTTTGGTGAGCTGGTTAAGGCCTCTCTGAGATGACCCTCAGGGCCATTTGGGTGCATGAATCAAAACACCAAATTTAGATATGAATTGACATGCTTTTGGCTATCATATATTACAAATTAGAATAAATTATTAAAAAAAAAACAACTTCAGGATGAGACGGACAGAAACTTAAGCTTGGCAAGTTCAGAATCTGAAGGGTAGACAGCAGGCTGGAGACCAAGGCAAGAGACGCAGCTGAGTCCAAAGCCATCTTCTGGCAGAATCCCCTTTTCTCGGGGCGGGTCCGTCTTTTCCTGTTAGAGGCTCTTGACTGACTGGATGAGGCCCACCTGCAATATGGAGAGTACTGTGATGCACTCAGCATCTACTGATTTAAGTGTTAATCTCATCTAAAACATGCCTTCACAGAAACACCGAGGATGCTGTTCAACCAAGCACTTGGTTATGGGGACTTTGCCAAGGTGATACATAAAATCAGCCATCATAGTAGACAAGCATGGAATGAATAATTTAGTATGTCAAATTGTAAGATGTGCCAAGAATGATGTCATTTACTCCTATGCTCTTCACTGGGATAAATTTTATTTTAAAAAGTATTTTTTCCCAATTTCTGTTTTTTTTTTCATATGTAACTTCAAAAAAAATCTGTGGAAACAATCTAAATTTGTCTCAAGCCTTGAAGATCTCAGTAAAGCTGATAACTACTGCTGAATAAAATTCTTTGATACAATGAATTAACTTTTGAAAAAAAAAAAAAAACCTGGTGGGAGCAGCAGCTGTTGAGTGCCAGGGAGACCCGCTCGGGGGTGTGGGGATGGGACTCAGTGGGAAGTCCAAGGACAGGAGCGATGTCTTTCTGAAATGTGTTACATTGTTGGTCACCAGGGCAAGAGTCCATTCTTGATCTCCATGCAGTTAATTAAAAACTGTTGTTGCTCTAGTTGTTCAAATTACAGAGCAAAGATCCTGAGAGACAAAAAGACAGGGTGATGTTGCACAATGATATCACTTGGAAATCCATCAGGATTTTAAAAATTCAGATGATGTGTGTCTTCCTATTGTACATGGAATTAAAAAGAAAAAGCCCTTTTCCTGCACCGAAACTTTCTGAAGGTACGTTTGCTGAGCTGGGGAGGGAAATGAATGAAACTAAGGACTCACAGGTCTTTAGAGTTGATGTGATAAATACATCTTTTCCCAACATGCTATAAATCAAACAATGACTTCATCAGGAGAATATAAATCAAATGAAAACTTCTCCTAAGGAAGATAATCATCCAACCAACAGTACTTAGAACCTCCATGTTCTGCCAGGGTCTTAGAAGGAAATTGTAAATGATGAGCACACTCCTGGCTGCTTGACCAGCTCAGTGAGAATCTGATTCTGCTTTTTTAGACAGTTAAGCATAAGAACTATTAGAAAAAAAATCCCAGCCATGCCACATATGGCTGAGGTTGATATGACTGATCTTCTCATTAACATGATGTCCTGAGCCCCAAGGTCTGCCCAAGGTTGGTGAGAGAAGGTCTGCACAGTGCAGTCCTTTTCCAGGAAGGGCCAGCAACACGGTTTCTTCCAGAATTCATATCTGCCCTGGCTCTCAAGGACAAGCAAGGATCAGGCAATGAGGGAACAAGGCACAGCACTCTAAATCTTGCCTTTTTCTCCAGTCAATGCACAATCATCTTGTCTTTTGTAAACTTCCAGTGTTAAAAAAAAAAAAAAGAAAAAAAACAAATATTTAATTTGGTGATCCATGAAGCTTGGCTCCGGAGACCTGGAGTAGGCTGCTTATAAATTATTAAAATTAGCTCTTGGAAAACAGGCTGCAGTCTTGTCAGAAGGAAGTGTGTTTGCCCAGATTCACGACCTCGAGTTGCTCTGGTATCAGACCAGGGAAGAACACCAAGTGCTTCAAAATTCCAAAAATGGTAATTTTCAAAAGAGCTTAGCTTATTTGGCAAGTGCATTTGAGCTTCAAATATGCTGAACCTGAAACAAACAGGACAAAGCCCTGCAGCATCTGCGTGTGAGCTTCAGCCCCAGATAACAAGGGGGTGGCACCGAGGGCGGCACCGAGGGCCCCATCCTTCAATGAAGATCTTGACAGGCGCTGGGCTTGACAGTGATGGAAAGGAAGGAAAGCACACCTCCTCCCGGGAAGGAGGAGTCCAGAGAACCAGTTCACAGCCTCTTATGCCCTGGACCGGAGGGCCTGAGAAAAATCTCCAGAGATTTTCAGTTTTTGTCAAACACTGCAGAGAAATTTAGTTTTTTAAAATTAACGTTTGCTTGATTTGGCAAAGCTGATGCCTACAAAAGACATTTTAGAATTCAAATAACATATAAGATGATGTCCTCTTGCTGGCTTTGGGTATTATCTCATTTTTCATTTGTTTTTAATCTGCAAAATAGTTGGGTAGTTTTGTCTATCATTGGCTAGGGAGATGAATCAGTGTAAATGGCTCCAATAGTTAACGTGAGCTACATTTCCTTTTTTTGTGCTGCATAGAATGGAAAACTTGTAGCCAGCAAGCCAACTACATGGTTAAATTTGTGTGTGTGGGGGGGTATGTACGAGCACACGCATACCTGTGTACACAATTCCAAAGAGCAACAATTCTAAAGCTACTTTGTCTTTGCATCAGTTTTGATGGTAATGTGTAATACATTTGTGAAATATGAGTTAGTGTTAAAGGAAGGCAGGAGATATTTATCTCAAAGGCCATGAGTTAAATGTGGATAATCCTGATTTTAACTCTAGTCTGGTGAGCAAGTTTCTTCCTAACTGTATTAGGAAGCGCTCTTCAAGCATCTCTCTAGCCTGCCTACACATTCTACCTGTTGTTCAGAACAAAACACAAACACACCACATTTTGTCCCATATTTGTCTTTGTGTACCCTGTGGCTTGTCACTTGATACACACTCCACTTTCTCATTTCTAGTCCCAGGGTTCCTACTGTGACTGAACCCCCTCCTCTAGGGTGGCTTCTGTGATGCACACACACCCTCAGCACATCTTTTATCTGTGCTAACTCGATGCTGTAGGGCTCATTTTTATGGTCGAGTTGTGATTTGAACATGTCCCCTAAAGTTCCATGTGTCGAAAGCTTGGTCCCCAATGTGGCTGTATTGGAGGTGGGACCTTGAGGACGGTGGCTGGGTCATCAGAATCTTTGTCCTTGGAAGGTGATTGATGCTTGTCTTCTGGAATGAGCTTCTATGAAGGTAGGTTATTATGAAAGAGCAAGTTCCTGAATCCTCTTGTGGCTTCTTATCTCGTTGTATGACCTCTTTCTCTCACATGATGCCATCTGAAGAATGTGGTGGAACCAGGGGGCCTTGCACAGATCCAAGCAGAGTCCAGCACCATGCTCTTGGATCTCCAAACCATGAGCTAGAGAAACCTCTTTTCTGTACAAAGCGCTCAGCATCAGGCATTTTCATACCAATGGAAAACAGGTTCAGACATCACTATTACAGTTGTTGGATGATTATAAAGATTTAAAAATACATACACATTTCAAAATCATGTTTGTCTCATTAACTTTGGTATATTACAGATGAGAGTGAAGTCTGATCTTCAGTCCTCCTCTCCACACTCCTCGGAGGAAAACACCGTGTTGGTGGGGGCATATTACACCATTTCTATTTATATATGTGTTCCTACATACAATAGGCAGTATCTGTTAAAATTTTTTCTGTAAATCAGTGATACTACATCTATTTTTCTGTGAATCAGTGATATCTTTGTACCTGTAGCTCATCTATTAACTTGTAGGAGAATTCTATTGTCCCATCAGTGAATTTCTTTAGTTCAAAAATGATCTAAGTGTGAGTTCATGTGTGTGTCCACAGGGTGCGTCTATATGAGCATGCTCATGTTGGTGCATCTCATCATTTTGACCCTGCACCTTGTCCTTCTCCCCTTACAGCAGTGCCTGGCTGTAGTCTGTATTTCGATATAGATCCGTTACAGAGGTGAACAATGCTATGTACCCAGTGGGCTCCTTCATGCACATTGGAAGACTTAGAATCCAAACCCTGTGTAACACTGGGGAATGACCATAAGACATTGGATGTACCTCATCCCAGGACAATGACGTAAGTGTACTGGAATCTCAATTGGTGACTTACTCACGCGTGTTAGAACAGAAAGGAAATTCCATAGCAGTACTTCCATCAAAATCCATACAAAATACCAATACTGTCCACTTTCTAATGGAAAGGGACGGGTCACAAATCCATCATATACAAATCCATTCAATACACATCTTTTTTGGAAGATGAGAAGGAGAAGGTGAGAGTTGAAGGAGGCTCAAGGGAGGGAAGTTTACTGAGGCCAGTCAAAAAAGGCTTAGTGCCATGTATTTTTTATCTTATTATGGAGCAGATTGCTAGTTACAGTCTTAAAAAAATTAGCTCCAGTTGTCCTGGGGCAGAAAGTAGCAGGCCACTGAGCATAAATATTAACCACTCCATTATTAAAGGACGGTCTCTCCTCAAGTGGTGAAGGCCTCTGGCAAGGAGAAAAATACGCCTGGGTGGCAGATTTTCCTCTCCTCCTTGTCCTCAGTGAATTAAACGGCAGAGGAAAAGCAAACTCCCCATGACTGCTCTGTCCTCTGCAAGTCCCGAACGGAGACGGGGCACCAGGCTGATGACTCCGAGTTTCTGACTAGGCTTGTGTGTCAGGCCCTGGGGACTCGGCAGTTCCTCACGTGTTGCCAGGGTGGGGCAGGCGAGCGTGATTTAAAATCGGGAAATGTGGGTTTAAATCCAATTCTGCCACGGTCATGTGAAACTCGGCCATTTATCGGCCTTCCCACATGGCCACTTTGTCATCTGTGGAGTGAGGACGGGAGTGCCTCCTGCAGGTCCCACACGCTGGCAGGTTGATGAGAGCCAGGTAAGGGCACAGCCTGGGATGCCACCCCCTTCTTGGGGTGGTCGACCCTGGCTCGGTGTTTCTCCTGCTTGCTTCCTGTCTAGTCCCCTTTGGGGGAGGACACGGAGTAAATTCACTTTTAGAACTTGAGCAAATACTTTGCCTCCAAGTTGGAACGTATTTAAGCATCACTGTTTTGTTAACTACTATTTTTTAGCATTATTGAGAGATAATTAACAAAATTGAATATATTGAAGGTGTACAACTTGAAAGAAAAATGTACTTACATCAATTAGGTTGAGATACAAGGTTTTTGAGGGTTCAGTTCCAAACTTATATAACTGATTGAAAACTTAGACATTAATTAACTGGTAGCTCTTACGTTTTATCCCCAAACATCTATATTTGATTTCATGACACATCGGTAAGATATTTCCAGAATATTTTTGCTTATGTTAAGATTAAAATAATATGGTTCCTGATAATGCACCCATTAATTCTTAGGCTAGTGATATCAAAGAGCCATCACTGCCAGGCTGTCAATTCCCTCTCAACACAGAAACCTTCACTGAGTGGTTTTGTTGTAGAGTAGAAACAGATTTCACCTGTCACATGGAAGAGTCAGCACTGGTCCTGCTCACCAGACTTCTGGCGGTGGGTGGTGGTTAAAACTTGTAGGCTTTCTTTTTCACCTGCACTGTGGTGACACTAGCTGATCAGGCCACCTTCCTGGGTCATGCTAGGCTTTAATTGACCTTGTGCTTTACAAAGCATAGGAGACTAGCCTTACTTTCTCTAGGGAGGTGCTGTGCTATTTGACAAATGTTCTGAGTTGCAGTAGTATGTCCTGTGTAGAGGGGGAAATGAACAGAGATGAGCTCCAGTTTGTCTAATTTACACCGTATTTTCCCTCCTACGGGGAATGGGCCTTACCTGATATGTAGAAATGTACACTTCACAGATGATTTTGCTTTTTTTGAACAAGGTTGTAATTCTGTGGATTTAATAGTACCAAAAATACTGATGTTTATAGCTTTAAAAAGGATCACTTTCAAACTTTGGGGCACAGATAACAACTATTGTTACCCTCTTTTCTTAACGTAGTTGAACGGCCAGAGTATAATGAGTGAATATCCAAGTTTGTAGCTTCTATATTTTATGAGGACTTTTAAGTGTATCTGAAACTTTCTCTGCTGGTGGTTTTTGAAGCTCACATAGACCCAGAAAACATTTACTGTGTTAGTACATAAACAAGGAACTTATCTTTATAGTTGTCGTCAACTTGAACTTGAGTTGGAAGGAAACCCTCCTGCTCATTTTGAAGAACAGCAAACAGATCTGATATGAGAATTGACTCACGCAGTTCAGCCATGAGCTGGTGTTGGAGGGAGGGTGAAGAGAGTGCTGGGGCCCCCCCACCCCGGCATTCAGATCACAGGCCTTTCACCGATGCCAATTTCTAGATCAGCATCAAACGTTGCTATTTTTTCCATTTTTATACACATTTGTTAACTTTATTCTGAGCTTTTCCTATATAAGGACAACTATATGTCATTCTGTAATTATAATCCAGGTTCTCTTGCTCATTCATATAACTGACAAACACTAGGGTCCACCTTTTGTTATTGTTTTCCCAGACCTACTTCAATGAGTGATGTATGGAATTTAAGAGGCACCCACTATTAATTCATTTCCACACTTTTGTCTGTCTACACTCCAAGGACACTTGAAAGATAAATTTCTACAGGCAGGATAGGTCACATGCCAAGAGCGAAGTTCAGGGTGCTGAGAAGAAACTGCACTCCTCAAGGCCCAGCGCTTCATAAGATTCATTACCCTTCTCCTACCAGAGGCAGTGAGTAAATGCACTTTTAGAACTTTAACAAACACATAGATTTTTGCCCCCAAGTTGTAATGTATTTAAATGTCACTGTTTTGTTAATTATCTCTCAATAATTCTAAAAAATAGTAGTTAACTAAACTGAATATATTGAAGGTGTACAACTTGATGTTTTAACACATGTTTACAATGTGAAATCGTAGCCACAGTCAAGGCAATCAATATACTCATTGGCTCATATATTTACTCTAGGGTGTGTTGAGAACACAAGAGATTCATTCTCTTTGGAAATCTCAAGTATCAATTCAGTACTGTTGACTATCCTCACCTGGCTGAACACTTAATGTGCAGGTTCTTTGTTGGTGAAATGGAAACTCTGCACTTATTGACCAACACCCACCCCCCAACCCTCTAGCACCCACTGCTGTACTTTCTGCTTCTGTGAGTTGACTGTTATATTTTACAGAAAGTAAGATCATGTAGCATTTGCCTTTCTGTCTGGTTATTTCCCCTAGCATGACATGCTCCAGGATCATCCGTGTTGTCATGAATGGATTTCCCCTCTCCCTCTCCCTCCCTCTCCCTCCTCCTCCCTCTCCCTCTCCCTCCCTCTCCCTCCCCCTCCCCTCCACCTCCCCTCCCTCTTCCTCCCCCTCCCTCTTCCTCCCCTCCCTCTTCCTCCCCTCCCTCTTCCTCTCCTCCCTCTTCCTCCCCCTTCCTCCCCCTCCCCCTTCCTCCCCCTCCCCCTTCCTCCCCCTCCCTCTTCCTCCCCCTCCCTCTTCCTCCCTCTCCCTCCCTCTCCCTCTCCCTCCCCCTTCCTCTCCTTCTCCCTCCCCCTCCCTCCCTGTCCCCTGTCCCCCTCCTTTTCCCCCTCCTTCTCCTTCAAGTGGGTGCAGATGTCCCTGACATGCCAATGTCCTTCCTATGGATATATATAGCTGGAAATTGGGTTGGGATTGCTGGATGATATGGCAGTTCTAGCTTAAGTTTATGAGGAACCACTATACTGTTTTCCACAGTGACTGTACCAATTTCTATTACCAAAATGGTGTATGAAGGTTTCTTTTCTCCACATCTTCACAGCACTTGATAAATACTTTTTTAGTTGTTGGTGGACCTTTATTTCATTTATATTTCATTTGTATGTGGTGCTGAGAATCGAACCCAGTGCCTCACATATGCTAGGCAAGCGCTCTACCACTGAGCCCCAGCCCTCTTTTGTCTTTTTGATAATTATTTGTCTTTTTGATAATTTTGACAGATGTGAGGTGATACCTCATTGTGTTTCGATTTTCCATTTCTCTGATGATTAGTAATGTTAAGTACCTTTTCATGCAACCGTTAATTTCTTGTCTATCTTTCAGAAATGTCTCAAGTTCCTTTGCCCAATTTTTAAAATCACATTTTATGCTAATGATTTGATTTTCTTAAACATTTTAGGTACTAATCCCTAACATGCATGTGATTTGCATATGTTTTCTCCTATCCTCTGGGCTGCCTTTTCACTGTGGATTTTTTCCTTTGCTGTGTGGAACCTTTCTAGTTTGATGTAATCCACTTGTTCAGTTTTGCTTTTGTTTCCTGTTTTCAGCACTGATCCAAAAAAAAAAAAAAAAAAAAATCACTGCCCTTCACACTGATGTGGCACTTTCCTGCCATGTCGTCTTCTAATAGTTCTGTGGTTCCAGGTCCTGTGTTTAATTGTCTTTCGTCTATTTTGAGTTGATTTTTGTCTACAGTGTGAGATGAGAATCTCCTTACATTCTTACATGTCTACTTTCCCCAGCACCATTTTTTAAAGAGACTGTGCTATCCCTTGGTGTGTTCCTGATGTCTTCATCAGAAATCAGTTGGCTCTAGGGACTGGGGCTGTGGCTCAGCGGTAGTGTGCTTGACTAGCGTGTGTGAGGCACAGGGTTTGATCTTCAGCACTGCATACAAAAATAGACACAATACCTTTTATTTTGTTCATCTACAACCAAATTTTTTTTAAACAGTTGGCTGTAAGAGCATGAATTTATTATTTCTGGGGTCTCCATTGAGTTTCATGTATCTGTGTCTGCTGTTCTGTCAACACCACACTATCTTGATTGCTACAGCTTTCTAACATTTTGAAATCAAAAAAGTGAGATGCCTTGGCTGGGGTTGTGGCTCAGTGGTAGAGTGTTCACCTAGCATGCCTGAGGCACTGGGTTCCATCCTCAGCACCACATAAAATAAAGATATTGTGTCCACCTAAAACTAAAAAAATATATAAAACAAATGAGATGCCTCAAGCTGGCCCCTCTGATTCTTAGAATTTCTGGGATTTTATTACTTTCCTTTTTGGCTACTTGTGTTTCCTTACTGATTTTAGGATTGTTTTATCCATTTCTGTAAAAATGCCATTAGTTACTGAGGGGAATTGCATTAAATCCAAAGAGCACTTTGGGTAATATGTACGTTTTGACAGTATTCTTCCAACTCATAAACACAATGTTTTTCTATGTAGTTGTCTTCTAATTCATTTTTCAACATTTAAAAATTTTCAATGTATAGGTCTTTCAGTTCTTTGGTTAAAGTTATTTCTTAGTATTATCTTGTTACTTTCACAAGTGGAACTGATTTTGTAATTTCCTCTTTGTTTTGTTGTTTTGTGCATGAGCATTCCACTGATTTTTAAGTGTTAACTTTATATCTTACAACTTGACTGAATTTGTTTAACAATACTCTCAGGAATTTCCATATATATGATCATTTTATCTACAACAGATAATTTCATGTCTTCTAATTTGGTTGGCTTTTAATTATTTTTCCTGTCTAATTGCTATAGCTAGGACTTACAGTGTCATGTTGATTAGAAATGGTGAGAGCAAGTGTCCTTGTTTTATACCTAATATTAGAGGAAAAGCTTTTAGTATTTCCCACTGATTTCTTCAGCTCTGAGGTTTCTGTTTGGTTCTTTTTTTATGGTTTCTGTTTCTTATTAAATTTTAAATTTTGTTCATGTATTGCTTTGCACATTTGATGCTTGTCCACGTTCTCTTTTAACTCATTCATCTCCTTTTTAAAAAATGATGATTTGAAGCTATGACTCAGTAGCTTGATTTCCATTTTTTTAGGGTCAGGTGCTGGAGTTTTGTTCACCCCTTTGGGTGGTGCCAGGTTCTCTTGATTCTTCCTGGTTGTGTAGCTCTGTGTTGGTGTATGTGCATTTGGGGGAGGGGACACGTCGTGCAGCTCTTACATACCGGTTGCTGTAGGAAGGCCTTCCCTGCCCGGTCTCTAGACTGATGGCACTATCTCTAGGACTGTGTTCTACCAGGTTGGACAGATCACAAGCTGCTTTTTGGGGATCCACATCAGGACCATAGTCAGTAGGTGTGACAGCAGTGGCCCTCCTTGTTCTTGGGTTACAATGGGTTTCACAGCCTTCTGTCTGGGTCCTGAGGCCCCACAGAAGCACTTCTGTCCATCAGCATTTCCCCAATCATTGTTTCTGTGGGAGGATGAGGACTGGGAGTCTCTTAGTCCATCATCCTGCCCTCTAAAACTTCTCCTTAAGCAGGCCCAGAAACCAAGGCTTTGTTGCTCTATGGTTTTGCCAAACAGAGATTATTCTGAAAAGAAATAGGATGACAATACCGACCTTCACTGGAGCCATAGCTCCAAATCACTTGCAAGGGTGGAGTTCACAGTATTGTTTGAGGACAGAGGATAAACAGATCAAGGCTACCACTAAATTCCACTGTCACACTCACAGAGCTCATCCCACTGAAGGAAATTTTATGTAACAGAAAGAATACCTCCTGCATGGTCTTGAAGGGTGATCCCTACTTCTCACGCTAGGGAGACGTCATCTCTCTGGGTGAATTTTCTAGATGTACAGAAGCTGGATTATAGCAGACTCCTTAACGGGCTCCGAGTTTAAAGTTGCATATGTTTCCAACATAGTTCCTGAGTGAATGAGGCCTGTGCCCTCTGCAGTTCAGCTGAGTCAGGGAACAACATGTGTGGTGTACACCCTGGACCTCGGCCTCCTCGTGGGCTCTCACGCAGGTGAGGCCTCAGCCGCACTGACGATTAGGAAACTCCTAAGATGCTCTTTTAAAACACTTGGTATCTCCTTATTATTTTAAAGTAGACATCAAGGTTCTTATAATTAAGTGACTCTACTTGACTGCTCTGGAGTCAGATTCTGGTCATGGTCTCCTGGCTACTGTCTTGAGATGTTTGTAATCTAGACCTTGTACTATGCTCATAGAGCAATCCCTGGGGTATTTGTAGTATTTTTACTTGAGAAGTCCTTTTTCAGCAAGGACAGTGCTCTTAGTATTCATTGCTTAACTTTCAGCTTGTTATGTGAATTGGAGATTAAAACTGTCTTAATTTAAAATAGTGATTTGCAAGACTCTATGCTTCTAAAATGTGTCTGTGAACCCTTCTTGTATAGCTCCTCCTAAGAGTAAAATGAAAACATACTTGAGTGTGTTTCACACTGTGATACTCCCTGGTGTGCTGTTTCTCTTGTGAGAGTAAAGAGAGCTAACATTTAACCTATGCCTTTACTCAAGATTACAGAGTAGATACAAAAATAACATTGTAATAAGAACATCCATGAGAATGAAACTGGCTTATTTTTGGAAATGTTATAGAAAACTTGAATGTTCTAGGGAAATAGGAAGTCAGAAAAAAAAGGCAGAGAGATTCCAAAAAAAATATCAACAGCCCAAAAATATATATGTAAATAAAAATAGTGAAATATGTACTTGGTTTGTTCCCCTACAAACGGAGCTAGCATGTTGAATCCGCTAACCTCTCCGGCATTTTTGCACTTCTCAGCTCACCGGCAACAGTACATGCCATAAAAACGTGTCGCTGAAACCTCTGAGAGAAACCTCTGGGAAGAAGATCTGGAACTTCAGGTTTAACTAACACGCGTTCAATGAATAACTGTCAAAAAGCCACACACAGGTGATCGCTCCAATAAAGGGCGAGTGGGGGCTGTTTTGGATGAAAGTTTTTGTGAATCCGTGTAGCCTCAGGTCCTGTGCCTAGGAGTTCAGGGACATTCTAACTTAATGCCACCGCAATACCTTCAAAGGGGCAGAACGTGTTAGGAATAAACCCTCTGCAAACATCAGAGCCTGCTCGTTTCACATGGGGGCTGCCACACAGGTGGGACTGGGCCCCCTACGAGACAAGACTGGCAGAGTTAGCCCGTGCAGTGGGCGCAGCCTGCGGAGGGAAGGGCAGCGTGGCCCCTGGGCTCTCCCCACCCTGTGAGCAGGAGTGACAGCCGTTTGTCTGGCAGCAGACTCTCCCAGCAGACAGAGCTGTGGTGAGGGTAGCAATGTCTGCTCTGACAGTTGGTTTGGCATAAGGGATTATTCTTGGAAAGCACTTTTTCCTTTTTACACTTAAAAATGGTAACTGGCTTCACTGTTTTTGATTTAAGGATATTCGTGGCCTTTGCCCACTGTGTACAACCACAGCACAGTGCAGAAGCATTCAATCAAGATGGTGCTGAGCCTCCTAAGGGTGATCTCATAAATATGGGAACTTGTAAAAAAGGAGCCATAAAATGCGATTCTGATTGTTGGGAACAACCTCTGTCAAGGGTGATGTTCACTGCCGAGCCTCTGATCGCCATCTTCAATAAGAGCGATAAAATCGGCCGACCGTGACCCGCTGACAGCCTGTGGGTCTCTGTTATTGCTGGCGCTCGGGGGAAGGGAGGTGCAGCACCTTCCAGTGTGCCTGTGGTGAGGTCATGCCCTTCGTGAGCAGGAACTGTGGGAGGGACTGTCCGGGTATGCCAAGGACGGCACAGGGAGTGCTGCCAAACAAATGCTCCTTTCCAAGCATGGAGTTCCCACCGCCTGGTGGTGGTGACGCTTGTGAAAATCACCACTTACGATTCCGGGCACTTCTGAAGGGAATCCTATAGGAATCTCCCCTCCTCATTTTCGCCTCTCAAACATTGTGGTTGCCAAGGATGATGTTGGGGTAAGATGTTTGGTGAAACCAGAGGACGACACCTGTTCTTACTCAGTCCAGAGTCCCGAAAAGGGATGACTTTGGTTGACTTTTGATGAGAGACATGTCGGTGGCAAACTGAAGTCTTAAATTTCTCCATGGACTTCTGTGGTCAGGCGAACGGCATCAGAGACTACGTTTGGACAAATAGAAGGAAGGACTTGGATTACTTCCTATTTGATTGTGTCGGATTTGATGATCTTCATTACACACAGGCACATTCCAGGGGGGAAACCAGTGCAACCAGACTGTTAGGCTCTTTCTTCTGCCTTACTGCTCTTCAGTGATTTTTGTACAAAATATCTTCCCTTGGAACACGAGTCTTATTTTTATCGCACAGAGCCACCTTCTGCTCTTTCCCATGTGCATTTTCTTGAAGAATGAATCCACTCTTGGCATTCTGTCATGCGAGGTGAGCGATTCCTGAATCCAACCTATATTTCTAATCTGTATTTATTAGTTTGTTCAAAATGATATCTTAGTCTTCAAGCATCCTACAGAAATCAAAATATAAGTCTAGGGTCATTATAGATTGAAATCTTGAGCCTTTAAATCCAGGGTTTTTTTTTTGTTTTTGTTTTTGGTACCGGGGATTGACCCCAGGGAACCTTAACCACCGGGCCACCACGTTCACTACTATTTTTACTTATTTATTTTGAGACAGCATCTCATTAAGTTGCTTATGGCCTTTAAGTTGCTGAGGCTGAATTTGAACTTGTAAGCCTCTTGAGATTCTGGGGTTAGAGGTATGTGCTACCACACCTGGCTAAATTCAGTTTTAAAAATAATAAAAATAGAAGCATGAGTTAACTGAGCCCTGGCAGGCATGTCTTTCTTCCCAGAAGGTCTTGCAATCATCTTGTTATTTGGTTCTGGTACATATTTCCTTAGATTCTGTATTAAACTTCTCCAGAGAAATAGAACTCGGAGGAGATTTTTCGTGGGAATTGACTCACGCAACTATGGAAGCTGAGATGTCCCATGAGCTGCCATTTGAAAGCTGGGGAACAAGAACGTTGGTGGTATAATTCAGTCTGAGGCTGAGGGCCTGAGAATCGGAGACTGAAAACCAGGGGACAGGATATACATGAAGTCCGGAGTGTCATGGGCTGTTGGTGACATTCCGAAGTCTGGAGGTGGGAGAACCAGGACTGCTGCTGTCAGCTGGCAGAGCAGGTGGCGATTCCAGCTCAAGGAGCGTGAGTTCACCCTCCTGTGCCTTTCCGTTCTATTCAGGTCCTGAGTGGACTGGATGCTGCCCTCCCACCTGGGTGGGAGCAGACTTCTTACTTACCTGGTCTATTGATTTAAATACTTACCTCTTTTGGAAACACCCTCACAAATAGACCCCAAATAACATCTTACCACCTTTCTGGGCATTCTTTAACCCAAACAAGTTGACCCAGAAAATTAACAATCACGGGCCTTTTAGGTATAAGTCCACTGGCCCTTTTGTTATTGTTAGATAGATATCTAACAAAAAAATGATAAGTAATGAAAACGAAAAATGATGCGTAAGTCTTAATATTCAATAATTAGAGCATGAATTCAAAGGAGTTGTTATCGAGGGCTGAGCACAGACAGCATGTCCAGCAGGAGTAGAAAGGAGAGCAGCTGTTGTTCAGAGAAGGTTTGCTTATAACTGGATCAAGCAGGAAAGAGTCGGTGTCATCTCGCCATGCATGCCCTGCATGTCCACAATCTGACGTTCTTTAATGGACAGTCCATGAGGCTCCATTGTCCATTTTGGCTGAAATGAACATGTGAACATCCATTTTGAGGTGGCCTCCCCATTAGAGCCTAAAGCATGCTCCATTAGATATCTTTGCTCCCAGATGGTGTTTGGTAAGTTCCAAAGTGTTGTTGAGAGCTTTCAGCTAGGTCTGCTTTATTTGACTTGATACCAAAAAAGAACCTTAAGCATACCCCCCCCCCCCAAAGTGCCTTAGCCTTTGGAAAACATATCTAGAAGCAGAGGAAATTAAGGAGACTGTTGGATTCCCTTGAGCAATAACAGCACCTCAGCTTGAGCCGTCTGACAGCGCTTCATGGTTACCATGGTGAGAGGAGGTCTCCTGTTTAGAGGCCACTAATGGGATACTGATGTTCCTCAAGGTTTTAAATTGTTTGGCGAACATTTGGTTCCTCCTATATAATATGAACTTGCTGAATCAATGCATAAACCTTACCCAAGGACCAGGGGGCTGAGCCTTTAAGATGCACAAAGATTCTCCTTCCATTTACCTAAGTTTTGTGTATACAGTAAATGTGCTCTGCATCATTATTCTATCTCTAGTATATGTTTGCAAGCACCTCCAACTATTCCCAATATTTCCTTGTAAAATAATAGTGTATCCTGTGGCCTGACTTGCAATACAAAACTGTAGAATTAATGTTACCCAACTGCAGAAGCCCTGCATGTGATGAATAGGGCACTTAGAGTTGATGTACCTTGTACCTTCATTTCAAAGCAATGCTTCTGTACCATAAAGAACATTTACTATGCAAAACCAGTTCTTATACCCTAATTTTTCATTTCTATTTGGGATAGCCTATGAACATGAAATAATCCCTTTCTTTTCTTTTCAACTGCTGATAATTATTTCACTCTCCCTTCTCTAAAGTCTAACATTTTTCGAACAAATGGTCCCTCTTTGATAGAACATTTGTATGAGTATGTTAAAAAAAAAAGTCCCAATCATAGCTTATACTAATTTCTTTGCCTTTATTCTTACATTTGTTAAGTGAAAGGTAATGAGAGAGTACAGGGAAATAGGCCATGCTGGCACACACAGAATCAATTGTACTGTAGCCACGTTATTATCACACGGGGTGTTTCTTCTATTTTCCCACTGAGGCCCATGTAAGAGTTTATAGAAGCAAAAAGGATGAGGCCTCCATGGAACTTACAGGTATCTATTATAAATTCTGTGTCCCGAAGATGAGGATTACTTGCGACGTGATGATCTGCTCAATTAATGAGAAAAAGACCTAAAATCCACACCTCTTGGGAGGGCCTGGGCAGCTGGTTAAGATAACTGAAGCTGAAAGTTTGACTCTAATAGAAGCTATTTGCTAGTGATCACAGGAAATCTAACTGAAAGCCTTCTCTGGAGTTATGGTTCTTAACTACTAATGACCTGTTCTGTACCCGAGGTGAGCTTCGGCTCCGGGTAGAATGCCCTTGCGTTCCAGACAGAGGCTTGTTAGCTGTGGGCCTGGAGATTGTGTCAGAAAACAGGGGAGTGAACTCCACTAGGGCTGAGCAAGTGGCCATCCTGATGAATGTTCTCATTTTTCCTATCAAACTAGAGCCTCTGGTCCTCAGAAGGTGAGAGTAAGAATGACACTTTCTATATTCTTTTGCAGAGAGGTGCAGCATATCCCAGCCCGTGGGACTTGAGTTGAAGGGATGAAATCTATACCCCATTGCCTTTGCAGAGTTACACCTGCGGGTCAGGTTGCACCATGGTGACGAGGCAGCCCTCTAAGGATGGCAGAAGGATGGGGCTGAAGAATGTGCAGTGCCCCTGACCGCATGTAGCCTCATGGGAACCCGGGCCTCCTTTCACCAAGACCATTGGGTGTGCCGGAAAAGATTCAGTCACGCTCAAGCTATTTGGGTTTTCTTTATGGCAGTCAAACATAGGTCTTTTTTAAAATTTTTTTTTAATTTTTTTTTATTGGTTGTTCAAAACATTTCAAAGCTCTTGACATATCATATTTCATACATTTGATTCAAGTGGTTTATGAACTCCCATTTTACCCCGTATACAGATTGCAGAATCACATTGGTTACGCATCCACGTTTTTACATATTGCCATACTAGTGACTGTTGTATTCTGCTATCTTTCCTCTTTCCTATCCTCTACTATCCCCCCTCCCCTCCCACCTTATCTCTCTACCCCATCTACTGTAATTTAATTCTCTCCCTTGATTTTTTTCCCTTTCCCCTCACATCCTCTTATATGTAATTTTGAATAACGATGAGGGTCTCCTTCCATTTCCATTCAATTTCCCTTCTCTTTCCCTTTCCCTCCCCCTTTCCCTCCCACCTCTTGTCCCTGTTTAATGTTAATCTTTTTCTCATGCTCTTCCTCCCTGCTCTGTTTTTAGTTGCTCTTCTTATATCAAAGAAGACATTGACATTTGTTTTTTAGGAACTGGCTAGATTCACTTAGCATAATCTGCTCTAATGTCATCCATTTCCCTGCAAATTCCATGATTTTGTCATTTTTTAGTGCTGAGTAATACTCCATTGTGTATAAATGACACATTTTTTAAATCCATCCATCTATTGAAGGGCATCTAAGTTGGTTCCACAGTCTAGCTATTGTGAATTGTGTAGCTATGAACATTGATATAGCAGTATCCCTATAGTGCTCTTTTAAGGTCTTCAGGGAATAGTCCGAGAAGGGCAATAGCTGGGTCAAATGGTGGTTCCATTCTCAGCTTTCCCAGGAATCTCCATACTGCTTTCCAAATTGGCCGCACCAATTTGTAGTCCCAACAGCAATGTACAAGTGTACCCTTTGCCCCACATCCTCGACAGCACTTGTTGTATGACTTCATAGTGGCTGCCAATCTTACTGGAGTGAGATGGTATCTTAGGGTGGTTTTGATTTGCATTTCTCTGACTGCTAGAGATGGTGAGCATTTTTTCATGTACTTGATTGATTGTATGTCCTCCTCTGAGAAGTGTCTGTTAAGGTCCTTGGCCCATTTGTTGATTGGGTTATTTGTTTTCTTATTCCTTAATTTTTTGAGTTCTTTGTATACTCTGGATATTAGGGCTCTATCTGAAGTGTGAGGAGTAAAGATTTGTTCCCAGGATATAGGATCCCTATTTACCTCTCATACTGTTTCTCTTGCCGAGAAAAAAACTTGTTAGTTTGAGTAAGTCGCATTTGTTGATTCTTCAGACATAGGTCTTAATCAATGCAGACGGTTACAAGAAGTCCAAGCCTGAGACCCAGGAGCTGCAATGTGGGAGGGCATCGTCCAGTCCATTTCAAAAAGCAAAACGATCTTGCTGAAGAGACTCGGTCTACATGGATTGGTATTAAGGGGAAAAATGTACTGGATCAAAGAAAAGAAAGGTACATATTTTCAGCTCTGTTTCTACAAAGCCAAAGGCAGAAGTTGGTAGAGAGTGGGTGCTTGTGTGATGTTTGCTCGAACAGATGTTAACTGAAACCTGTGAGTGAACTGAGAAGATCCTGAAGTCCCAACACCATCGAGGAACCACCTCAGGTCAGAAGGGCATCTTGCACCTCTAGGTTTTGTGGGAATACTGTTTCCTAGTATTCAAAAACAAAACAAAGATTTATGGGGATGTTTTTAATGTTCCAGGAGCGCCAAGTCCAAAAATTGAACACTGTCAACAACAAATACCACAGAAGCTGATAATTATATAACAACCGCAGCAAAATATATAAATCAACCCGCAACTTGGGAAGAGTAGTGAGTGCATTTGTTTCCTTGGAGAAATGGAAGTAAAAAGCTTTCCTTACAGAATAGAAAGCACAGAAGGACTGTTAATCTTGATAATCTGCTCAAAGGAAACTAGTCTTCAGAGACTAATATTTCAAACTAAGGGAAAGCAGGCTGCCAGAAGCAGGGCAGAGGGAATTCTTCAACATGATATTCAATTTGGAGCACGATTGTATGTAAAACATCTGAAGATGGGTGTACTCTGAGTCACACTGAATAAATTTTAATTAGATGTGAAGCAATTTATTATGATCAATAAGCCATAATACATTATCTACTAAGATATCAAAGAAATGATCTAATTTAACAAATATTTATTGAACACTTGGCTAAGATTTATAAAGGTTGCAAATAAGGTTGCATATAATCTCTGCAATTTATTCTCTCGAAACAAAACCCTATTGTACATGGAAACACTATTAAAGGAAAGAGAAAAGGAACTAGAGAGGAGAGTTAATTGTCACTTATTTCTATATGAAATTATGGTCTCTTCTAAGGGGAGAGAGATTCGATTACATTTGGTAACATTTGGGTAAGTGTGAACCGTAGGAGTCATTGATGCCTTGCTAATAACTGAAAAGCGCTTATTGCTGTATGACTTTCTCAGTTGCTTCAGACAGGAGGTTGACTCAGATTTTCTAGGGAAAAAAAGACGTGAGTGTAAGGTCTGCCGGAAATACCTCCATTAATGTTGCATTTTGCACTTTTGAAGAGAATGAAGTCTCTTCTTCCCTCCTCTTTCCATTTATTGCCCCCCCCACCTTTTCTTCCCTTCCTGTCCACCCTCCTCCTCTCCCATCTTCCTTCTCTCTCTCCCCCCACCACCACTCCTCTCCCTGACTGCAAAGCTTCCAGGGTCAGACAGACCTTGGATTGTCTCCTGGGAGCTGTGTCCAAGAAAGGTGGAATCTTCTCCTCTTTCTCTCTGGGGCAGGGTGGGCCCAGCCCAAACCTCAGGGTCTCTGAACAGTGCTTTTTCAGAGTAGAGAAGGAGGCTCCTGCGGGAGGTGATTCAGGGGGACAGATGTCTGTGTAAGTTACCGCAGTGCCCTTGATTGGCCAGAGAAACAGAACTCCATGTGTCTTCACTGGAGAAAGAGATGAACAGGAAACAAAGATAGCATTTTCACATCTTCTCGTTTGAAGGCATATTACTAAAGGGCAACAGGATAACCAGGTATTTAATATGCAGATTCTTTGAGGAAATAGTCTACTTACGTTTTCAGAGTAGGTCTGGTGGAGGGCATTGGTACCCAGAGTGTTTCCTGTGTGACACGACGGGAAAGAAGGATTCCCTGGGAAACAGTAGGCCAACCCTGCATATGACATCCTTCCCCACAGCTGTTTCAATGTAACTCAGAATACAGGAGGAAAGGGGTTTTAGAGGAAATCGGCCCATTTGACTTTTTTTAAAACACCATTTATTCTATGGAGTGGACTGATTTTTTTTTTTTTTAAACAAGCCCACTATAAAAATTTTAAACACTGGTTTAGGAATGAAGAGTCACAATCCCCATTAAGAGAGCTTGAAATGGAAATTTGAACAGAATTCAGAAGAGGTTAAAGCTACTCTATAAACCAGGCACCATGAAGTGCAGAAGGTATAATTTAGGAGAATTATTAACTATCAGGAAGTGGTAATAAGGAATTAAAAGGCACTTGGTAATCTTTGAAAACTGTCAGATGTTTCTACATCAATGAATAGGCTATGAATAATAATCAAACCTAGGGATATAAACATGGTCTTCAGAGACGATTAAACATGGGATTTCTTTGTGTACTCCAAAGCATGTTGGAGAAGTTCTAGCCCCTACTACCTCAGAATTTCTATTAGATAGAAATAGAGCCTTCACACTTAAAATACACTTAAGATGAGGTGGTTGGAGGGGCTCTGATCCAATAGGACTGGTGCTTTTATTTAAAAACACAAGACGCTTACAGTTTGAACTGCTCAATGTTTGGAGCTTGTTGTAGCAGCTCTGGAAGGTCAGGAGAGCGGAGTCTTCCATCCTGGTCACGTGGCATCTTACTTTATTTGCAGCCCTCTTCCCCACCAGACCCCCCCCAAGCCACTGTCTGGGTCCCAGTGTGTGGAGACTGTTCATTTGTCATCATGTGGCACTTTGAGGAGGTCTGCAGCTCTTGGTTCCTGGGCTCCTCCTGTAGGCCCTTGGCATGTCCAGTTATCACGACAGCAGGTGTATGCCACCTTCACAGTTCTCATAGCCAGGGCTTAGGTGGTACTTGCAGAGTCTCCTAGAAGCACTGAGGAGGCTGCAACCCCCCCAAACAATTGATATCCAGTTGAATATAATTCAATAGGAGGAACTTCCCACAGCTCAAAGGTAACTTTTGAGGTCTCCTCTCAACTGTTCTGTTTTATTCTCTGCTAGGGGGGAGTGGTTTAGAGGTCTGTGGAGGGCTTTGGCCTCTGAGCAGACAAACCCACTGCACAGCCATTGCCAGGTACAAAGATGGGTGCCTGTCACTCTCCCACCCATTCACCTGGTATTTCCACTGCTCTCTATTTGGGATCAGAGTAGGCATGTTCCACATATTTTTTGAAATGTTGAACTAAACTCATGTTAGTCAATGTGGAGAGATTTTGTTACATAATTAGTTTTGTCATGTTCATTTCAAGCATCTGGAAAAATTATATCCCAACAGTCATGGTACACATAATAAAAAAAAGAATGAAGACAGTTAATAACAGATAAGAGGAGAAGCAGAGGTCAGCACCCTAGACTGCCCTGCTTCTCATGCCCAGTGTTTGATATGGCCAGTCAGGTTTAGATCTTCCTAACCGAATCCCCCATTATTGTGATGGTGGTCTCTGATTTTCTTTCTCTTCTGGTTCTGTTCCTCTTTGGTGACTAGCTACAGAATATTGTTATTGGAAGCATTGTTACAAAAAAAAAAACACTGATATACTACTACCCAGAAATACTGCTCTTTTGTTGGTAACAGCCTTCCGTGTTACCGACATTTGTTGAGCACCTGCTAAATGCTTGACATTAGAGATACAAATGCATGTTTAATCCACTTGAGCAATGTTATGGTTTATATGTGAGGTGTCCATGAAAAACTCATATGTGGGCCAATGCAAGAAAGTTAGAGGTGAAATGGTTGGGTTACGAGAGCCTTAATCTGATCAGTGCATTAATCCCCTAGTGGGGATTAACTGAGTGCTGTCTGTAGGCAGGCAGAGTGTGGCTGGAGGAGGTGAGTCCTTGCAAGCATGCCTTTGAGTTGTGTATTTTGTCACTATTGAGCAGAGTGCTCTCTCTCTCCTTCCTGGTACCGTATCCTGAGCTGCTTTCCTCTGCCACACTCTTCCACCAGATGTTCTCCTCACCGTAGGCCCTGAGGAACAGAGCTGGCTGTGGACTGAGACCTCGGAAACCATGAGCCCCATAGTGAGCTTTTCCACATCTAATTGTCCTTGTCAGGTCTTTTGGTCACAGTGACACAAAAGATGACTAAAACAAATTTACCATTTAGGAAGGGAAATATTTTATATATTTTAAAAAGTACAAGGTAGTATATACATGTTGTAGGTAGTGTAGTCAGTAAATGATATTCTAAGGAGGAACAAATATTGTACATCGTTACAGATGGGGAATTTTTCTTTTCAGTTGGATCCTGAATAAGAACATTTTATTTTTTTTATTTTTTTTAATTTTAATAATGTATTTTATTTTAATGACTATATCCAAAAATCATTTAATATAAAATTGATATAAAAATTGTTAATGGCATATTGCACTTTTTTTTCCTCATCAAATTTTTGAAATCCAGTGTGTTCTTTACACTTATAGCACATCTTAATTTAGCCACATCTGAAGTGCTCAGTAGCCACATGGAACTCAGGGCTCCTGTACTGGATCTAGACAGTCACCTTTTGCTGCCCCACACATTCTCTCCTACACTCATATGTTCTTGGTTTTTTCTTCTTCATTCAGTGTTTCTACTCCACACCCATTCCACTGTGCTTGGCTATAAGCCTCTTCCACTTGCTCTGCAGTCACAAATTATTGTCGTCTTCTTGTAACCAGGGTTGCGTTTACTTTTTTTTTTAAATTTTTTTATTGATTATTTAAAGCATTACATAGCTCATGATATATCATCTTTCATACATTTGACTCAAATTGTGTTTTGAACTCCCATTTTCACCCCAAATACAGATTGCAGAATCACATCTGTTACATATTCACATTTTTACATAATGCCATATTAGTGACTGTTGTATTCTGCTACCTTTCCTATCCCCTACTATCCCCCATCCCCTCCCCTCCCCTCCCATCTTCCCTCTCTACCTCCCCCGCTGTTGTTCAATTCTCTCCCTTTTTTTCCCTTCCCCTTGCCCCTCATGACCTCTTATAATTTTATGTATCCTTGAAGGTCTCCTACCATTTCCATATGCTTTCCCTTCTCTCTCCGTTTCTCTCCCCCCATTCGTCTTTGTTTACTGTAGTCTTTTCCTCATGCTCTTCCTTCCTGTTCTGTTCTTAGTTGCTCTCTTTATATCAAAGCAGACATTTGGCATTTGTTTTATAGGGCTTGGCTAGCTTCGCTTAGCATAATCTGCTCTAATGCCATCCATTTCCCTGCAAATTCTATGATTTTGTCATTTCTTAGTGCTGCATAATACTCCATTGTGTATAGATGCCACATTTTTTTTATCCATTCATCTATTGAGGGGCATCTAGATTGGTTCCACAGTCTAGCTATTGTGAATTGTACCGCTATAATCATTGATGCAGCCGTATCCCTATAGTGCGCTCTTTTAAGGTCCTCGGGGGATAGTCCAAGAAGTGCAATAGCTGGGTCAAATGGTGGATCCATTCCCAGCTTTCCCAGGAATCTCCATACTGCTTTCCAAATTGGCCTCACCATTTTGCAGCCCTACCAGCAGTGTACAAGTGTACCCTTTTCCCCACATCCCTGCCAGCACTTGTTGTTGTTTGACTTCATAATGGCTGCCAATCTTACTGGAGTGAGATGGTATCTTAGGGTGGTTTTGATTTGCATTTCTCTGATTGCTAGAGATGGTGAGCATTTTTTCATGTACTTGTTGATTGATTGTATGTCCTCCTCTGAGAAGTGTCTGTTCAGGTCCTTGGCCCATTTGTTGATTGGGTTATTTGTTATCTTATTGTTTAATTTTTTGAGTTCTTTGTACATTCTGGATATTGGGGCTCTGTCTGAGGTGTGGGGAGTAAAAATTTGTTCCCAGGATGTAGGCTCCCTATGTACCTCTTTTATTGTTTCTCTTGCTGAGAAAAAACTTTTTAGTTTAAGTAAGTCCCATTTGTTTATTCTTGTTATTAACTCTTGGGCTTTGGGTGTCCTATTAAGGAATTTGGAGCCCGACCCCACAATATGTAGATCGTAGCCAACTTTTTCTTCTATCAGACGCAGTGTCTCTGATTTGATCTCTAGCTCCCTGATCCATTTGGAGTTAATTTTTGTGGCTGGCGAGAGAAAGGGATTCAATTTCATTTTGTTGCATATGGATTTCCAATTTTCCCAGCACCATTTGTTGAAGATGCTATCCTTCCTCCATTGCATGCTTTTAGCCCCTTTATCAAATATAAGATAGATGTAACTTTGTGGATTAGTCTCTGTGTCTTCTATTCTGTACCATTGGTCCACCTGCCTGTTTTGGTACCAGTACCATGCTGTTTTTGTTACTATTGCTTTGTTGTACAGTTTGACCTCTGGTATTGCTATACCTCCAGATTCACAGTTCCTGCTTAGAATTGCTTTTGCTATTCTGGGTCTTTTGTTTTTTCCATATGAATTTCATGACTGCTTTGTCTATTTCTACAAGAAATGCCGTTGGGATTTTGATTGGCATCGCATTAAACCTGTAGAGAACTTTGGGTAATATCGCCATTTTGATGATGTTAGTTCTGCCTATCCATGAACAGGGTACATTTTTCCATCTTCTGAGGTCTTTTTCTATCTCTCTTTAGGGTTCTGTAGTTTTCATTGTATAAATCTTTCACCTCTTTTGTTAAGTTGATTCCCAAGTATCTTATTTTCTTTGAGGATATTGTGAATGGAGTGATTTTCCTTATTTCCATTTCAGAGGTTTTGTTGCTGATATACAGGAATGCCTTTGATTTATGCGTGTTGATTTTATAACCTGCCACTTTGCTGAATTCATTTATTAACTCTAGCAGCTTCTTTGTAGACTCTTTTGGGTCTGTTAAGTATATTATCATGTCATCCGCAAATAGCGATAATTTAATTTCTTTTCCTATTTTTATGCCTTTAATTTCTTTTGTCTAATTGCTCTGGCTAGTACTTCGAGAACTAAATTGAATAGAAGTGGTGATAGAGGGCATCCCTGTCTTGTTCCAGATTTTAGAGGGAATGCCTTCAGTTTTTCTCCATTTAGGATGATGCTAGCCTGAGGTTTAGCATATATAGCTTTTACAATGTTGAGGTAAGTTCCTGTTATCCCTAGTTTTTCTAGTGTTTTGAACATAAAGGGATGCTGTACTTTGTCAAATGCTTTTTGTGCATCCATCGAGGTGATCATATGATTCTTGTCTTTAAGTCTATTGATGTGGTGAATAACATTTATTGATTTCCGTATATTGAACCAGCCTTGCATCCCAGGAGTGAATCCTACTTGATCATGGTGCACAAGTTTTCTGATATGTTTTTGTATTCAATTCGCCAGAATTTAATTGAGAATTTTTGCATCCAAGTTCATTAGAGATATTGGTCTGTAGTTTCCTTTCTTTGAAGTATCTTTGTCTGGTTTTGGGATCAAAGTGATGTTGGCCTCATAGAATGAATTTGGAAGAGCTCCTTCTTTTTCTATTTCTTGAAATAGCTTGAAAAGTATTGGTATTAATTCTTCTTTGAAGGTTTTGTAGAACTCCGCTGTATACCCATCCGGTCCAGGGCTTTTCTTGGTTGGTAGTCTTTTGATGGCTTCTTCTGTTTCTTCCTTTGTTATTGGTCTGTTCAAATTGTGTGTGTCTTCCTGTCTCAATCTGGGCAAATCATATGCCTTAGGAAATTTATCGATATCTTCACAATCTTCTATTTTATTGGAATATAGGGTTTCAAAATACTTTCTAATTATCTTCTGTATTTCTGTAGTGTCTGTTGTGATATTGCCTTTTTCATCCCGTATGTTAGTAATTTGAGTTCTCTCTCTTCTTCTTTTCGTTAGCATGGCTAAGGGCTTGTCTATCTTATTTTTTCAAAGAACCAACTTTTAGTTTTATCAATTTTTTCAATGGTTTCTTTTGTTTCAATTTCGTTGATTTCTGCTCTAATTTTAATTATTTCTTGTCTTCTACATTTGCTGTTGTTTTGCTCTTCCTTTTCTAGGTTTTTGAGGTGTTGTGTGAGTTCATTTATTTGTTGCTTTTTTTCTTTTTTTGAGGTAAGAACTCCAAGAAATGAATTTCCCTCTTAAAACTGCTTTCATTGTGTCCCATAGATTCCGGTATGTTGTGTCTGTGTTATCATTTGATTCTAAGAATTTTTTCATCTCCTCCTTTATGTCTTCTATAACCCATTGATCATTCAACAACATATTGTTCATTTTCCATGTGATGTAGGATTTTTCCTTCCTTCCTTTTATCATTGATTTCCAGATTCATTCCATTATGATCAGATATGGTGCATGGTATTATCTCCACGCCTTTATATTTACTAAGAGTTGCCTTATGGCATAATATATGGTCTATCTTTGAGTAGGATCCATGTGCTGCTGAGAAGAACGTGTATCCACCTGATGATGGTTGATATATTCTATATATGTCGGTTAAGTCTAGGTTATTGATTGTGCTGTTGAGTTCTATAGTTTCTTTATTCAGTTTTTGTCTAGAGGATCTGTCTAATGGCGAGAGCGGTGTGTTGAAGTCACCCATAATTATTGTGTTGTGGTCTATTTGACTCTTGAACTTGAGGAGAGTGTGTTTTATGAACGTTGCAGCTCCATTGTTTGGTGCATACAAATTGATGATTGTTACGTCTTGTTGGTGGATGGTTCCTTTTAATAGTATATAGTGTCCTTCTTTATCCTTCTTGATTAACTTAGGTTTGAAGTTGATTTTATTCGATATGAGTATGGCCACTCCTCCTTGCTTCCGAGGGCCATGTGAGTGGTATGATTTTTCCCAACCTTTTACCTTCAGCCTGTGTATGTCTTTTCCTATCATATGAGTCTCCTGAAGGCAGCATATTGTTGGATTTGTTTTTTTGATCCAGGTTACTAGCCTATGTCTCTTGATTGGTGAGTTTAGGCCATTAACATTTAAGGTTACAATTGAGATATGATTTGTACTTCCAGTCATGCTTCTTTATTTATTTATTTTAGTTTGGCTAGTTTTACTTTCTGGTTATTTTCCTCCCCCTTTACTGAGATACCTCCTGCTGTTAGTTTTGGACACTATTTTTCAATTCCTCTTCTTGTAGTGTTTTGTTCAAAATGCTTTGCAGAGCTGGTTTTATTGCTGCGAATTCTTTTAGCTTTTGTTTATCGTGAAAGATTTTAATTTCATTGTCAAATTTGAAGCTCAATTTTGCTGGATACAGTATTCTTGGTTGGAATCCATTATTTTTCAGCGTTTGAAATACATTGTTCCAGGATCTTCTCGCTTTCAAAGTCTGTGATAAGAAATCGGTCGTTAACCTAATTGGTTTACCCCTGAATGTAATCTGCCTCTTTTCTCTCGTAGCTTTTAATATTCTCTCCTTGTTCTGTACATTGGCTATCTTCATAATTATATGTCTAGGAGTTGGTCTATTACGGTTTTGAATGTTTGGGGTCCTGTAGGCTTCCAGGATTTGGCAATCCATTCCATCTTTCATCTCTGGGAAGTTTTCTAGAATTATTTCATTTAATATGCTGTCCATTCCTTTGGTTTGAATCTCTGTGCCTTCTTCTATCCCTATGACTCTCAGATTTGGTTTTTTTATGACATCCCATATCTCTTGAATAGATTGCTCGTGGGATTTAAGCATCTTTTCTGTGTTGACTATATTCTTTTCAAGTTGATAAACCTTGTCTTCATTATCTGATGTTCTGACTTCTACTTGATCAAGTCTATCTGTAATATTCTCGTTTGAGTTTTTAATTTGGTTTATAGTTTCCTGCAATTCTAGGATTATTGTTTGATTTTTTTTTAAGATCTCTATCTCTTGGTAGAGCTCTTTCTTTGCCATTTGAATTTGTTTGTTTAATTCATTCTCAAAATATACTTTTATTTCTTGGACTTGCTGTCTCATGTCTTCTCTAATATTCCTTTCCATTCGAGTTAGGTATGCCTTGAGTCTTTCCCTATCCCTGTTTCTGATGTTTCTATGTCCTCCTGTAGAATTGAGTTGTCTTGCATTGTTTGTAATCCTTTTTTCCCTTGTTTTCTCATGTTGTCCACGTTACTTTCCAGCTCTATTTGATTGTCGTGTTTCTGCTCTCTTCTATAGATTTGTTTTGTTTCTGTATTACTCTGATGTCTCTCCTTTGTGTTAAACTATGCCTGCTAACGTGGATTCCGCTGGGAAGGAATTCCGACGTCCGAGCTCTAGTGACGACACTACTCTGCTAGGATGGGCCCCAGTCTCCTTGCCGGGGTGTCCTAATGGGGGTGTGTGACTGGAATGTCTCTGTTTGGTTTCAGCTCCCAGTCGCCCAGTATCACAGGCCGCGGGCAGGTGATCAGTCGCCAGTGGGCAGGCGTTCTCCTACCACACAGTTACGTGGGCAGTGGGTGAACTGTCGCCGGCGGGCCTGCAGTTTACAGCCGCCCAGTCGCGAGGGCCTTGCCTCTATTCCCCTGGTTTCTCCTGCTAGTCTTGGTTTCTCCTGCTAGACCAGATTTCCCCTGAGTGATGGTTCTCGGCAGTTCAAACTGTACTCTCGGCCTGCCGTTTGTTGGGTGTGGAGGGTGGCTATTGGGAACCCTGGCACTCTATTGTTTTGTTTCCCTTGTGGGGGATAGAACTGTACCGCTTCCTTCCCAGTCTGAAATCCCGTACTCAGCCCGGGGGTCAGTGCGGGCTTGGCTGGCGGGATTCCACTGTGTCCCAGCCACTTATCTCCCTGCTTGCTAGTTAATCCCTTCTCTGCAGCGCCACGCCTTCTGTAGCCGCGGGGCAGGCTGCGCGAATCAGACAGCCTGGATCTCCGGGGTCACACAGTTGGCTTTTGGGATCCCCGGCACTCTATGGTTTTGATTTTTTCTGCTTGCCCCTCCCCCAGCACTGGCTAGACAGGTTTTGTTTCGGCTGCTGATGGGAAGGGGTGTTGAAGGTCAGGTGCCTCTAGTTTTTCCTTAGTCTTTATGCAGGCTCACTCTGATACTCCCTCCCCCGGAAAGCCTAGGAGAGATTTTATGCGAAATCCCCCTATGTATGGGGGCTGAGCTGAGTGACACACACCTGTTTTGTTGTTGCAGTCTGTCAGAGTGGCGGTGAATACTTCAGCTCTCCAAGATGGTGGCCGCTGATTGCCTTAGTGGAGTGTCCCTTGTGGGGGATGGGACTGTACTGCTTCCTTCCCCGTCTGAAATCCCGAACTCAGCCCGGGGGTCAGTGCGGGCTTGGCTGGCGGGATTCCACCGTGTCGCAGCCACTTCGAATAAGAACATTTTAAAAAAACGCATATAAGTAGAGACAAAGTACCAAATTTGCAGTGATTTATTATTATCTTTACTTAATCAATGCTGTTATCAATTTCTAAGTCACAAAATATTATGATCATGTTACGATTTCAGAGAAAGTTCAAGAGATTTCAACACTTCGTAAAATGCTATAGTAATCAAAATAGCATAATCGGCATGAAATCAAACATACATATTACAATAAAATATAAAATCCAGACATACATAGACCAGGATGATTGTTAACCAAGTTGCTAATGCCACGGCAATTCAAATGGGAAATAATAATTTCTGCAAATACCATGATAATTAAGTGGGATAAGTGGACATTAACCCTTAAATAAGATTAAACTTGAAGTAAACGATAGATTTAATGATATGAGCTAAAACTATAGAGTACATTTAGTTTAGGTAAAGATTTATTGGAAAGTGCTGTGAAAGTGCTTACTGTAAAAGAAAAGCTATGATAAATTGGACTTGTAGGCCAAATGAAGTCCCTCTCCGAGTTGTCCCTGTCTTTATTCCCAGACCTCTGAATGTGTTACCTTAATGACAAAGAGGAGCATTGCAGATGTGATTACATGAAGGATTTGACATGGGGAAAATTGTTTTTGATTACTGAAAGGGACTCTGTCTAATCACAGGGGTTCTGAAAGGCAGAGGGAGATGTGATTCATGAAGAATGGTCATGAGTCACATGGGTTTTTGGAAGATGAAAATCCAAGAAAGTGCTTCTTCCTCTAGAGCCTCAAGAAAGGAATGCAACCCCACCATTTCCCAGAGTTGAGAGCAATGAGACCCTGCTCCCTGTTCCTGTAGTTAAATGCCTGAGATTGGGAAACCTTTAAAGTAGATCTATAACATCACAGGTTCAGAGGATGAAAGCACAAGACCTGGTGGCCTCGTCAGTGTGTCCTCGAGTGAGGCCCCTGGAGTATCTCCTCACAGCCGAGGGCCTCATGTGGTGGGAACACAGGCAACAGGGAAAACCCTTGGGGTGAGGAGGCCAGAGTGGCCCAGGGGAGGAAGCTCTTGCTCTTAACAACTCTTGCAGAGAACTACCCAGGCCCATTAGAGGGTCTAATTTCCTTATGATTGACCTCCCATGGGGCTGCAACTCTGCAAAGTCCCCCCAACCTCTTCAGATCTCCTTACTGGAGACCTAACTTTCCAGCTCATGAAACTTTGACACCCAAACCATGTCTACAGTGTAGTAGATGCCTAACCTACAGAATGGTATGCTGACACCTGTAGGCAGTTACAAGTCTCCACGTTTTCAGTAACTTGTAATAGCAGCAAAATTAGACTAATACAATTTGTCTTCATCAGAATGTAAAAATGCTCTTTGGAAGACGTCATCTAGGCAATAGAAAAACAAGTTACAGACTGAGAGAAAATATTTGGAAGACATTTATTGACAAAGGACTGATTTTGGAACTTAGGTGTACAAATGGCATATAGTATTTTATAGGTATCCATATCTCAATGTCCAATTTTGCAGTCAAATAATGTGACAAAAAGTGCAACTGAGGATGAGCAAAGATTTGAATAATTCATAAAATAAGATATATAATGGCTGTAAGCACATGAAAAGATAGCGTCATTTGGTCATTAGGGAAATGAAAATACAGTTCACAATTCAGACAGTACTCATGAGCAAAAATTTTTGAGTTCAAATTGTTGATGAGGCTCTGAAGCAAATGAAACTCTTATTTCTCAATGTTTGGAACTGTAAACACCCCAATATCCTTCAAATGGGTGGATTAACAGAAGCATATCCATACAAGAAAATGCAGCTCAGCCATAAAGAGGAACATGTTACAATAGCTACATGGATGATTCTCAGTTGCTAGACATGGGGTGCTTCCTCTTGCATGGCTGCAGTGCTTAAAACTGTACAGGACAAGTGAAGCCTGCTAATTGTGGGAAGTTGATATGGGGTCTGGAAATTCTCTGTTTTGTTTTTTGGTGGTGGTTAGACCTGAGTATTCAATTTTCTGTGGATTATAAGTATGTGTGACTCATGAATCAGCTTAAATGCCTCTGTCTTTTGGTGACCATTAAGGACTTGTGAGAGAATATGTGAACCATGTGCATGCTGGGGAATGAAGGACATATATCTACACCCCACCCTGTGGGCATTCTCCTTCATTTCATCTTGCTACTCAATTCACCCAGGAAACAGGGATTGGAAGGATTCAACAGAAATGCATTGTTGATAGAGAACCAATTTTTTTCCCGTGACTTCTCTCTGAAAGTTTTAAAAACACACTGCAGTGTGGAAGTCACTGATGAGACATTGTAGATGATAGGCTTTCACAACTACGGAGGCTGTCACAAACAAGTCTGCCTTGGTGCCCAGTGATGCACTCTTGCCTCTTCACTGTTCCGATTGCCCAAACCAATTCCCCAGTCCTCGAGTTGATGTTGGCTTTGATAGTTGCAATAGCATAAGGCACATAAGAAGTCCCAACGAGAGGTCGGAGGTTGGCTCTTATTCTGTTACTTCTCCAGAACAAGACACATAGTATTTTTAACTTACAAAGCAATTAGTTACTTCATGTTCTTTGTACCCGCCCTGAAATCTTTCCTCACTCTCAGGAGGTGGCTTGGGTTTCAGAAAAGTCTGGAAACATCATCTTTATGCATCTCGTGTGTGCACTGAATCACATTCCTACTCTTCTTTTCCCTGGCACCTTCTGTTTCAAAGCAGAAGTGGGTTCCTTCTCCTGGGTGAATCTCTCACCTGTCCCACTCATTGTCCTGTCTCGTCTTGTGTCTACCGAGACCTCATTTGCAATGATTATTGCTTTTTCTCTTCATTAGCTACCTGTCACCTTGCTCTTTCCAGGCAGTACTCTTACGTCATCAGGTCCTCCCTCCCTTGACGCATGACCTAGAGTTGTCTACACTGGTGTTTGGGGAACTGAGCTGGACATCAGGACCACTTGGAAAGATTTCAAAATCTATTCCTTTGTTTGTAGATTTTTTTTTCAGTAGGAATCATATAATAATTGAAAATCAGTCTTTTATTAATAGTGGTTCTAAATGCCACTTTTATATTAAATCAGCTGTCACTACCTCTGCTTCTCAATTCCCATTCCTTTCCTAGCAATCCTGCTCCAACTTGTTTTTCTTCTTGCAGTTTCACTGAGACAAACAGAATTTTTTGGACACTTATGTTATTTGACAAATGTAAAAATACATCACATTGAAAACTTGGGAATATTAACATTTAGAGAAAGTAGAAGACATTGAAAGGGACAGAAAAATATAGCAATGTATAAATGTTTGTTAAATTTTCTGCCACTTAACTACTCCCCAGAAACTAGTGGAGAGTTTATTGGCATCTTTATGCACCTGTATATTTGGAATTTAGCTACTTTTACATTATGGTCACATTGTGACAGAGACCTAAGCATGCCGGATGCATGGCCACAAGTCATAGATAATGATCTGCAATCATGAAAGCAATGCTGGGTTTTAACAGAACAAAGTGCCCTTGCTTTCTAGCATCCAACACAGATCTCACTTGATGGTTGATACGTTTTTGAGCGAGGATTCGTCTTATTTTTGAGGACTGACTTCTCTTCAGAGACGAATCATGTGATGTTTCCAAAAGAAATGGCTTTAGTCATAGAACAAGTAGCAGGCTTAGATGTAATGGCGCTCTTGGCCACATTGTTGGAGAAGTGGTTAATTATTCCCTATTTTTGGACGTCTCACAGTCTCTCTTTATAGCTGGCTTCTACAAGTAGTTCTATGTAGGTGAATTCAAGGTTCATAGGTGTTATATTCATGGATATATTTAGCTAGAATTTGGTTTTGAGTTATCTTCTTTAATACAAATAGTCTGAACTTCGCAGATGAAAGGATTATACATTCCCCTTTTTCATTTTAAATGGATAAGTGTGCTTCCTTGAAACTGTTACTAAATGAATTCATTGTTGCCATTTTTCTTAGTCCATTTTCTGTTGCTATTGCAAAATAACGAAAAACGGGTAATTTCAAAGAAGTGTATTTGGTTCACAGTTCTGTAAGCTGCGAAGTCCAAGCGCATCATATTGGTATCTGCTTTGCATCTGGCGAGGACATTGTTGATGCCCGGTGATGTGGCACAAGGCCAGCATGTAGAGAGACAGAGTGAGTGTGCCAGGTTGGGTCTCTGTTCATCTTACAAGGTGAGTAACATCATCATGGGGGACCCCTCAAATCCTCATCCAATCCCTATTGCCTCCCAAAGACCCCTACTTACAAATTCCATTACTGTGTAAACTTGGGGAGTTAAACATTTGGAGGGACACTTTCAAACTGTAGCACTATTTACACTGAGTATTTCTTAGGCATTTTGATTCTTTTGTGGAACTCCTATTTCTTCCTCAGTTTGTTCCATTTGATTTGATGAATGCTTTCTAGGATTGACATTAATTTTGAAAGTACTCTTCATACATTTTGTGCATATAGTTTAATATAAAACATACAATGGGGCTTAGGGCACTATTTGTATTGCAAAACCAACTTTCACTGAAAAATGACACTTTCCCATTTACAATTAACTTATAGTGTATTTTACCCACAGAAACATATTTTTCTGCCAAGTATATCTAACCTGGGCATCACTGGGCACATACATTAGCACCTCTTTCCAAACAGACTTTCACATCTCTTGTATAATGGTCTTTTGAAGATAAATGGTAATGGGTGAAGAGATAAGAAATGCTATGAACTGAATTATGTCCTACTCACTTTCATATGTTGAAATTCAAACCCTCAATGTGTTGCATTCGAAGATGGGGCAACTGGAAAGTCATTAGGGTTAGATGAGGTCATGAAGGGTGGCCCTCATAGGGTTTGTAGCTTTATAAGAAGAGAGCACCACCCAACCCCATGGTGAGGAGAGTAAGAAGGTTGCCACCTGCTAGCTAGGACCACAGCCTCCGTCAAGAACCAAACTTACTAGGCCTTGATCTCCATCTTTAGCTTTCAGATTGGTGAGGAAAAATGTCTGTTGTTGAAATCCCCCAGTCTGTGCTCTGTTAGTATGGCAGCCTGCGGGGGCCAAGACAGGAAGGAAGAACAGCAAGGGGTGCCTCGGTGCCCACTGTAACCAGGCCGCAGCAGGCTCCAGCCCACTTCTCTGTTTGTTTTGTTTATAAAATGCTGATGACCATGACTAAAGGTTGAGTGTCTTATATATACTAGTTATATATCTTTAATCACATTTACAAGATATGCAAAGGTTTACCAACATACACACTTGTAAAAGTGAATAGGCATTGATTGAACTTTTCAGTTTCCTAAAAGTAATTAAAAAATGTATTGGTGTTAAATAGTTTGAAAATTGAGTAAGTTGGTGAACAACCTGCTTTGGTGTGTTTGAAGATGACATCCCAGCAAGTTTCACCATGGAGATATTCTGTTGATTGTCTGCTTGTGTCTGCGGATGTCAGTCTACAGGAACAGAGAGGACATAACTGGCTTGTGATGTCCATAGCTCTTACGGAGCCCATACTGATGGCCTTAAGTAACTATTTTTCTTATTAAAAAGGTCCTCCAACAGCAAGAATAAGAGAAACATGTCTGCACCAATATTGGTATTTATCTAATATAAAAAATATTTAGAGTTTCTCACATTATTGACCCATCATCTATCACTGAGCAGTAGACTCAAAACACCTTTTCCTGAATAATTTAGTTAATATCAAATACATACCTGAAATATCATGAAAATGTGAAGAAAACAGCCACATTTTGGTTAAAAATAAATGATAGTTAACTTCTGTACATGTGTGGAGGTGTCAACTTATAAGAATGGCACTTAGTGCATTGAAGAGCTGCAGAACAGAAAAAAAAAAAAAAAAAAACTTGTGTACCTGCAGACGTGGCCCAGGAACACCTTAAAACTATCATTTTAAAAATTTCGCTATGTGAGCCATACCATCTAGGAGAAAATATTGTTATATAAACAAAAGTGTATATATTCATGTACTTAAGCTCCACCCATTTCTCTATGCCAAAAATATGCCTATAATTATGTTTTTCTAATGTTTCTGAATTAGAGCCAAATACGTGGATGAGATTCGATATTATTCTTAGGTTCAAATTATATTTTTGTTATATTTAACAGATCCTGGCTGAATCTTTTATCAAATCATAATATGTATATATGTGTGTCTGTGTGTGTGTGTGTGTGTGTCTGTGTGTATCAATGGAAAGCTGGTACAGAGAAACATACAGTCCCTAAGAAAGTAGCTCTGAAAATAGAAAGCAATGCTTAGCAGGATAGAGATTGATGCTATTAAAAAAGTGCCTTCTAACATTTTAATATAATACAATAATGATACAATAAAATAAGAAAACATACTGAAAAGGAAGATAAGTTAATAAATTTTTAAAATTGAGCTAAATTCCTTATGGCTCACTGGCTGGTAGGTAACTGAAATAGAATTTGGTCTTAGAGAGCCCAGGGAATTGAACTATTTGTCTTTTCTCCTTGAGTTTAGGTGTTCATCTATCCTCTGTGTTTTCACCGATTCTCTTCCTGAGGGTCATTATTGTACACTGCCCTTCCTTCACAGAGGTAGCTCTGTTTATTTCACATCTTTTATCTTTTGTATACAGTTCTCCATATAATCATGAAAATCTGCCTGTAGCCTCAAAGCATTTAACATGCTTTGAATGAAGGATCCAAAACATAGTGATAATCTATTCCCAGAAGTTCTTAATACACTCTGCACCAGGAGGATCCTGTTTTGTTATGGACAGCATGCTGTTTTTGTTTTCCAAATGTTTGGAACTCCAAAGGAAAATATGTTAACTTCTTAAATAAAAGTGGTCATCAACTGCTGTTCTCATTTGAACATAGTTTGTCTTAATTTAACAGAGTTTATTATGATGGGTTTAGAATATTTTTTATTTAAGGATTTTTTAAAGCAGGATATCCAGGACACAGATGGTATATCTTTAAAGTAAGGCAAAATGAAGTATTATCAATCTCTCTCTTGGTAAAGCACATTATTTTTATCATTCAGAGAAACCAGAACCAAAATGTAAAATTTTGCATAAAACCGTCAACCTTTATTTTAAAATATGTGCTTGTTGATGCTGATTACCAGCTGAAGGTGGCCAGACCCAGCAGCAGACTCTACTTAATAGCACTTTTGCGTAAAGGCCACCTCAGGTGCTGGACACATGTGTGCCTACCAGAGGACAACTTCATGGCTGAGGGGAAACAACCTTCCTTCTCATGACTGTTGAAGAACTTCTTTATTTTTTTCCCTTGTACAACATCAGTATTCAGAAATCAATTGTACTTCTATACATAAGAAAGTATATATATTTATAAGTTCATTGCTTAACTTTGTGTAACAACTGTATTTTATGTATACGTATTTCATATATCATATATCTCATATATCTCTTACTCTCATATATATCTTTCTCTCAATCTTTCTCATCTTTCTCTCATCTCTCATCTCACCTCTCTCATCTCATCTCTCATATCATATCTCTCTCATGAGATATCTCTCATGTCTCACATCTCTCACATGTCTCATATGTCTCATCTGTCTCATATGTGTCATATGTCCCATGTCTCTCTCATGTCTCTCATGTCATATGTCTATCATATATCTCTCTCATGTGTCCCTTATATATGTCTCTCATATATGTCTCATATGTCTCCCTCTCAAATATGTCTCATATCTCATACCTCATATGTCTCATATGTCTCTCAAATATATACTAATATATATACATATATATGTCTCATATATCCATGTCTCTCTATCATACATATGTCTCCCTCATATATATATGTCTCCCTCATATGTCTCCCTCTCATATATGTCTCCCTCTCATATATGTCTCCCTCTCATATATGTCACCCTCTCATATATGTCACCCTCTCATATATGTCACCCTCTCATATGTCACCCTCTCATATATGTCACCCTCTCATGTAAGTCTCCCTCTCATGTAAGTCTCCCTCTCATGTAAGTCTCCCTCTCATGTAAGTCTCCCTCTCATGTAAGTCTCCCTCTCATGTAAGTCTCCCTCTCATGTAAGTCTCCCTCTCATGTAAGTCTCCCTCTCATGTAAGTCTCCCTCTCATGTAAGTCTCCCTCTCATGTAAGTCGCTCTAAGATAAATCTCTCATATAAATCTCTCTCATATAAATCTCTCATATAAATCTCATAAATCTCTGTCTCATATGTCTCTCAGGTGTCTCTCAGGTGTCTCTCAGGTGTCTCATATAAGTCTCTCATATAAGTCTCTCATATAAGTCTCTCATATAAGTCTCTCATATAAGTCTCTCATATAAGTCTCTCATATAAGTCTCTCATATAAGTCTCTCATATAAGTCTCTCATATAAGTCTCTCATATAAGTCTCTCATATAAGTCTCTCATATAAGTCTCTCATATAAGTCTCTCATATAAGTCTCTCATATAAGTCTCTCATATAAGTCTCTCATATAAGTCTCTCATATAAGTCTCTCATATAAGTCTCTCATATAAGTCTCTCATATAAGTCTCTCATATAAGTCTCTCATATAAGCCTGCCTCTCATATAAGCCTGCCTCTCATATAAGCCTGCCTCTCATATAAGCCTGCCTCTCATATAAGCCTGCCTCTCATATAAGCCTGCCTCTCATATAAGCCTGCCTCTCATAT